>NC_051181.1:101309019-101481273 GCF_013339695.2 Rhipicephalus sanguineus
GCGAGCAGTTCCTTGTTTTTTTCCTCCTAGGACAATTCCCCGGAAGTCGTTTTGTTGCGTAGGTTAGATGTTACCACTTACTTGGGGATCGAAGGTCAGCAGGTAACCAGCCACGTTAGTTTCACGGGTTCTATTCCGCCCAGCCAAGATGTTTACAGGCAGCACCGAAATGGCCGGAATTGGGTCTGCCAATACGTCGCGGTCGGCAGCTCTGGCAACGGCTGGCATTGTGATGTCAATCACCTGGAGGAGAGCACAGTGTTCGGTAAAGTTTATTGCTTTGACCGGAGGCTCGGAGCGGGCATCATGGATTATCGTTTGGCCTTACAGAACGCAGTGGGAACAAGCTGGATGATCTTTCGAGTGAATGCATTAATGAATCGATTCGATTAACAGTCATAGGTGAAACGTACTACACTTGGCATTACAGCGTATATATATATATATATATATATATATATATATATATATATATATATATATATATATATATATATATATATATATATATATATATATTATAAAGAGGTTTATTAGCGGCGACGATACTCAACAGCGACAGTCGAGGCGGGGCCGACTCTCAGCGCGAGTTGCGTTTTCTTCTAAAAGAGCCGAAGAGGGCGACCCACTAGGAGGTGTTCGAGAGGACGACCCATTACCAAGTTCGATCGCTTCGCTACAATATATATATATATATATATATATATATATATATATATATATATATATATATATATATATATATATATATAAGACCAACTCTGGGCCGTCCACCGAGCGGAGGCCTCCAGGGCAGAAGGGCTCGCGGCTGATGCCTAGATTGGGGCTGAGGCCCGCCCCGAAGTAGCTTCGCAGGGCTATAAATTAAGTTGCTTTTTCTATTCATTTATTCATTCACTTTATGTTTGTTTCTTTTAGTCTGCTACTTTTTCGTGCTCTAACTGCAGTTTACCCCCTTTCCTTCAACACCGCTCGGCTTAATAATAATAATTACAACAATAATTATATCTGGAGTTTTACGTGCGAGAACGACGATATAGCTTTTAGGCATGCCATAGTGGAAGGCTCCGGAAATTTCGGTCATCTGGTGTTCCTTAACGTGCACCACGAGCGGACGTGGTGTTCTGAATGTTTTCTTACTTGCGTCTTCGTCTTCGCGGGCAGTTTAAAGAAAGTTCGTCACCTAAGAAGCATCGTGTCCTGAGAAAGCCGCGCGCATTCCCCGGTAGCTTTCCAATGCAAACGGATGGTTGTTACTTTTTTTTTTCCTTTCCTAACATTTCCTCTATCTTGTGGGACTCCACATAACATTACGAGTAACAAAGATTGGGGAACTTGGCGCTGCATAGGCGCAATGAACACTACGGAAGGCACGAAAAGTCACACGTAGCACTGTGCATTCAAGATCTTATTATAGAATTATTATTATATCTGTGGCACGTGACGGCATTGTCACATCACGATTTCTAGCATCACTTCGTACTGATTCCGACGGTCACATTTCGCATTTGATGAGGCGTCGAAGACTTGTGCCTTGAAAGCACAACATTGCGATTTGCGCTGCATAGGCGACCCGCACTGCCTATGCAGTGTGAAGTTCCCCAACCTAAATTCAACATGTACCAACTGGCCCAAAAGGGTAGTATACCGAAGTATAGGTAACACACATATGACCTACATTATTCTGGAGATCAGCCATGATTCCGGGAGACCAGGTACCGTTAGGATACGGAGTTCCGAAGGTAATTGCAGAGGCCATCTTGTATTCGTATCTGCACAGTACAAGGTAAATGGAACGCAAGAAAATAATTCTACCTTTGTGACTTAGCGATTTCCTTCAGTACATTTTACAGCGAAAGCTGTTATGAGATCACAACAAGGGCCGCCGGTGTCCGTAACCGCTGTCGCGCGAAATAAAAAAAAAACGAAATAAGAAGAACATATTCAGGATGAAACGGGATTCAAACCTGGGCCCTCTGCCTGGCAGCCCCGTATTCTACCACAAAGCCATGTCGGTGCGGTGCTATTGGAAAAAGACCCTATACAGGCGTCATGTCGGGAAGGAACCACATTAACATATGTAATACAGTGTCGTAGAAGAGTAAAATAGCAACGAGGTATCACACAACGTCATTTCTGTAACCAGGCGTCACACAGTGCGAATTGCGCAACGAGTGAGTCGTTGAATGCTTCCAACCAATCACAAAGGCCTCTGCTATAATTTTTCATCGTCATTAGGCACAGCATAAACAAAGTGCACGTAACGCCTTACAGGTGTTTAGCGGGTACCACGGTTCTCCGCAGAATGACGAAAAATGGCATAGTGGCTGTTTCCCTACTTCACAAAAATTAGAGTGATTTATAGCGTATTGGGTACCTGGCAAGTGCACTCGTATTGGTTGCCGAGGAAGCGCATAAGGTGCTCATCACCTATTTCCTCAGGGTCTCAATAAAGTTATTTCCATCTCGCTCGTTCTCGCTTTCTCACGTTAACATATGTTATATGGCGTGGTGGGAAAGCGAAATAACGACCGGGCGTCACACAATGCGACTTACGTAGCTAGTGAGTCGTTTAAAGCTTCCAACCCATTACGAAGGGCTCAGCCATCGCTTTTCATAATTATTTCACAGAGAAAGAAACCGCTGAGTGACAAATCAGAGCTAATCAGGCGCCATCACAGCGTCCTTTCTCGCAGCAGGGCTGTCGCTTGGTCATGTCAAGCATACCGATATTAATTTGAAACCATTTCTGATATCGGGAAAGAATAACCGTAGCTGCTCGACCAACAGGCAATGATCGGCTGCGAAGAGCGGAAATCCAAGTTACTCCTTTTATTCATTTCATGGTATGTAGTAACGTGCAGTAACATCACTTTTGATTAGCAGCGGTGTCTGCTCGCAAAGGTGCGCGAAAAGAATTTCACAGCGAAGCTCCTACAACCCAGCTCATTTGGGCACAGCGATGTTCGCAACATGACCCAGCCGGGAAGAGGGCAAGTGGAAAGCGAAAGAGAAAGCGTAGCATAAGCCAAGTATAGGTGAGAGTGAAGCCTAGTGCAGCAAGGGGAGCAAAGTGCGACCGATAGAGAGGAGGAGGGATAGGGGCCAGAGAAGAGGTTGGAGAGTGTAATGTAAAGCATAGGTGGCAGAAGGTCAAGAAAGCTAAGCAGACAGATGTCCAGGCAAGGATATCTCCCAAGGCACTGCTCCGTGCTCCCTATTGGGCTGCAGAAATTAGGTGCCTTTTTCTTTCTCCTTTCGAACCACTACCACCACCGTATCTCCCTGGAGAAAGGGAAGGCAAAGGGAAAAGAGTGCAGGCGGTCGCCCGGAGAGGAGGACAAAGGCGAGCGGGACGGAGGAGCGGCCGTGCAGGTGTTAGGGCGGAGCCGGACGAGGGAGATCCAATGTCCAACCGCGCCGAGCACAGGTAGTATGACGTTGGTGGTGACGTCGGTTCTCCTCGGTAAAAGGTGGGATGGTGGATGGCAACGCTTAAATCCTTTGAACCTTTTTAAACTATGCCCTATTTCACCTAGCTTTGCATTATGCTTTGCACTCCATCGCTGAGGCATCCCCTCAGCTCCCCTGTCCCTTGTTGTTTACGACGTTAAGTCAGTTAAGCCACGCATAGTTTTCTTTTACGTGGTAAAAGAAAAGGAAAAACCGTGAAAATGGCGAAGAAAGTAAGCATGAAATGAATCGCACTCATTTTACGCAATTCCTCAACATGATGACTCCTTGTTCTAAGTTGTGTCAGGCAGAAACATGTATTGCGTATGTTTTCTGCATTAAATGCGAGACCATTTGTTTGGCTTCCTATGTGCACTTTGGTCTCACTGGCTTTCTGGTATAGGAACTGAGACCACTGTAAGGTGGCGCAAAGGAATACTGAACAATGCCGCCGAGACTCAGAGCTCAATTTGCTGAAATTGGTTGACGCAACCTCGTTTTCAGGCGGCAACACGCGGAAAAAAATGAATTTAATGCGTTCTTCACAAACTACCTTGCCTAGCGGCCTCGCCGTGGAATATACGTGACGTTGTCTTCGCCGGAAACCGCCGTGCCAGACGCGCTCCCGACTGCCCACGCACGTCCGGCGATCGCACCGTCGTTTCGCCATCTCCAATGACAGCACAGGAGACCGCTGACGTCGCCGCCGGTGGTGCCGTCGGTCGGTTCCTCACCAATCCGATCTCCTTAGTCAAGGCTGCCGAGGCATTCGCCAGTACCGCCGCCCACGGCGGCATGACAAAGAGTGGCCACAATTTCATTCTCAGACGAAATAATTCCTAATTCAATAACGAGGTGCTTAAGGTGTGCCACTGCTTTAAAGCAGCGCCCGTTTCCGAGCCACGGTGCGAGATCATATCGCGGATAAACAGCGACACTAGCCGTATCAGCCAACCAGATCTCTTTTCTTCCACCTTTGCTCTTCCCATCGAAGGCGTCGAGAGTGAGAGGGAAAGAATCAACTTTTATTCCTCCACAAGCCAAGGAAACAGAGCAGCTTGCCGCCGCCCAGCCGAAGGCTGGAATCCCCTGGGTCCCAGCAGCTGCCTCGGCTAGCTGGACGGCCCATACTTGGCCTTGCCAGCACGGCCTGAGCATGAATGTCTCCCACTGCTCCCGGTCTAGAATTTTTCGACCCCAAAACAAGCCGCCTTGGAGCATAACCATGGTGCATGTGGCCGATCAGCGCTAGCATTGTATAATTTGCAATGATCATCATATTGCCCTGTGTAGAACCTGCTGCACGCCACTGGGTTCTGATGCATGTTTATTTGCAGAAGGCATCAGGTTACCGCTTCTTTTCTGGTTAGTTCAGGATGAGCTGGTGAATAGCGGGCCCTTTCCAGCCTAGTGATTAGTGATTCCATTATAGCTGAACATGTCGTCTCTTCTCGTTTCCAGCTAGTCTGAGACAACTAATTGCGCTCGTTCACGCATGACAATAGAGTACAAATCGGGATTGGGTTGCCGAAATTATCACTCTATGCCGAGCTCGGGGTGATCGCGAACGGCATCGGCGTACGCTTAGCTAGGTACCGGCATGCCGCTCGTAGGTGTCTGCGGTGGCAGGCTGTTGTGCGTTTGTCACTCACAAAGTCTTAGCTTGAAGCGAAGCTTTAAAGGGACACTAAAGAGAAACAACGAATCGGTATAGATCGATAAATTGTGCTCTGAGAACTCTGATGCCGTTAATTTCGCCATCATAGGTTTATTAATAGAGAAGAAAATCAAGCTCAAAGTTTCATTTTTAAATTTCGCGCCGAAATCTCCCCGCGTGACGTCAGGGATTTCAAAGTGTATTTATCGTATTTTGGCGCCATTGGCTCAACCAAATTACACCAAACTTGCCCCCACATAGGACAATGTACTTCATTTTTACCGATTAGGAACTAGGTAGACCCTTGTAGGCGCCGTCAGAACATGTGACGTCACGGCGAATGGTGCGAAAAATTCAAGGTGGCGTCGCCACCCACATTTTGTTTTCGCGCGTTTTCTCGCTTACTAAGCGTCTTCTCGCAGCAAGCGTGGTGCTTATGGTACCTTGAAAGAGTACTTTACTAATATGAGAAAAATCGTTTTGCTCTTTAGTGTCCCTTTAATAACTAACAGATTTATTTGGAGCGTTCTTACGCGAAAAAAACCCAGCGCCAGCAAGCGTACAAAAATGCGCCCCTCGGAGGTTAGCTTGTCCCATGCGTATTTGTATGCACTGTTTCCCAATATTATGTGCTTTCAGAATAGAGGACCTGTCGGTGATCAAACGTTACTGATATGGAAACGTGATCTTTTTATCGACGTGACTTATCATTTCTCGTTTCCACATTTCATTGTTGCCTGCATATGAATGCATGACCTGCATATGAATGCATGCGCTGCTAAGCGCGTGAATGAAGGTCCGATTATCGGCGTGGAGAAACAGTTGGGAGGGAGCATTGCGCAATGTGAAAGAAAGAAGGAATAGTATTACGTATACGTGAGCCACCCAGACGCCAAGCATTGCTTGCCCCCATTTGTCCGATAGCGCTAGGTCTCCTGAACTTTATTGACTATGCTCTTATAAATAGAACCAGGGTTGTCTCAATGTGATTGTTTTGCACTTATTTTGTAAGGTCTTCAGAATGTGTATTAAATGTTGAGGCGCTGATTGTAGGCGGGGCTTACGCGGTTCTAGCTCGTTCGTTCCATGTGTCTTCAACCGTCAGATGCCAGAGCAGTTGGCTTGGCGGCGCACGTCGGATCGGACGCCTATTCGTACTCTGTGTCCAGATCTAAAATCTGAGTCGCAATCGCCACTCAGGGAATCGCTCTCTTTGGGCTGTGAAGAGCCTTGTTACACAGAATGATCATTCACTGTCCTCACTCACTGTCCCCTTCGATAAAAATCGGAAAAACTGATGCGCAAGAGGTCTCCGCTGCTCCAACAATTTCTACGTAATAAGTTGCAAAAAACAATTATACGGAAAATTAAGCCCCACAATATTACAAATTAATCCCGCCACCAAATTATGCACAAAATGTTGAGACAAAGCGAACAGCACTCAAAGAAATAAAGGCGCCTCCAGAGCGCTAACGTACCACAGTTCGATCTCGGCCAGACGAAGAGGCAACTAGATTAGGTAACCGCAGTAGCTTCCCTGCTGAAGTTGCTGCTTTTGGCATAAACGGCGTTAATACATCCACAACCAGTCAAGCCTCTATCCAAAAGGATTGCCAGGAAAGAGCAATACTCAAAGCCACAAAAACGTCTGAAACCGCAAGAAGGTAAGCTATACAAATCCGTTTACTACAACCATCATTCTCATGACAGCTAAACAATGGCAGACCTCCTCCTAGTAATCATTGCCGCAAACGCTATTACCTTAGTACCCCTTCGCTACCAGCTCTTTGAAAGTACAGCCTATTTGAACGTACCGAACAAGGGGCCGCATCCTGAGATGATCCCTTTGGTGAGTGCCGCTTTGCCTGACGTAGAATCTCGTTTGCCCAATGACTGAAACGACTAAATGCCCGCGTTTCGTCAACCGCCTAATCAGCGTGCACTGAATGCGACTATATGCAAAAGCGATCGTCTCAGAATAACGCCCTTGGTATGCGGCGAAAGAATTATTGCCAGTTACACGCCCATTAAATCTTAGTGAGCAGTGGAGCTAGCAAGCAAGTGCCGCCACCTGGGTACCGCAGATTGACTTTTAGATGCGAAGTATTTTATGGCGGAGTTCAAACCGGCGGTGTGCGGCGTGACCACCCTTACTGCGCATACGCAAGCCCTCTCCACACACCTCCTCTCCCCTCTCCACTACCTCTATCCCCTCCCCCTCTCCATTCCCCCTCTGAAACACGGGCATGGCGAAACGCTGCTTCGCATCGATGGTCCCCTTTAGCGGGAGATCGTGTGATTTTTTTAAATGCGAAGCATCTCTTAGCGAACCTTTGGCACTTTGAGCGTTTCTATCTACGTATCTATCGATCTATCTAGCCGACTACGTCTAGGTGCTCTCATGGTCGCCTCCTTAACCCAGTGTAGACAAAAATTGGCATGGGAGGGTAAGAAGATTTGACAAATATGATTGTCGGGTCATGACATGAATAATGTGAAGATCCTGTCGCGTACGTCGTCAAACCCTTTCCGCTAGACACGTGTGGCACATACCCGCTTGCCACGGGCCGCGATATACGGGTATGCGCCACAGGTGATTGACAGTTTATATCTACCTAGGAACGGCGAGAACAGACATTGGTAACGTAAATGCAAGAGCATTAAGAAAAAATCGGCAGATCCCACGCAGTGTGGGAATCGAGGTAATGCGAAGCAGCCAGCAAAGAACTGCGTACATCGTCTTGTTTGTCATTGAGGCTTATGAAGTCATTCATGTCGTGACGTCTAGTTCGCTATATATCGCGAGATTGTCATACATGCATGCGTGTATAATCTGGTATATGTCATGCTAATGAAACATATATTCTGCTACATATATACGATGCGTGACCTGCTATTTATGTTCGTCACGCACTCTTGTCATGCCATAACAATTTAGGTATATATCCAGTAAACAAAATGGCCTGGAGTGCACCATGAGCGTGGTATCTAAATCATACCCTACATGACATGCATGTCATGATTTTCGTGTTACTACCTGTTATTTATGTTAGTTACACAGTCACGTCGCGAGATACCAATTTTGGTGTATATCAAGCTAGCGAAACGGCCGCCAGCGCACCGTGAGCGTGGCGCGTAAGTCATGGTGTACATGGTATGTGTGTCATGATTTTCATATTAACTCCTGTTATTTATATTCGTCACACAGTCACGTCACGCGATACCAATTTTGGTGTATGTCAAGCTAGCGAAACGGCCGCCAGCGCGCCATGAGCGTGGCACGTAAGTCATACTGTGCATGGCATGCGTGTCATGATTTTCATGTTACCATCTGTTATTTGTGTTCGTCACACAGTCAAGTCGCGCGATACCAATTTTGGTGTATATCAAGCTAGCGAAACGGCCGCGAGCGCACCATGAGCGCGGAATGTAAATCATGATGTACATGATATGCGTGTCATGATTTGCACGTTAGGACCTGTCACTTGTGTTCGTCATACACTATTGTCACTCCATATCAATTTTGGTATATATCAAACTAACGAAACGGCCGCAAGAGCACCAAAACAGTGACATATAAATCATGTCGTTCATGACACGGATATCATGATTTTCATGTTATGACCTGTCATTTATGTTCGTCATAAAGTTGCGTTATGTCATACCGATTTTGGTGTATATCCTATTACCGAAACGGCCAGGAGAGCGCAATGTCGTAGGCGGCTAGATAGATAGATAGATAGATAGATAGATAGATAGATAGATAGATAGATAGATAGATAGATAGATAGATAGATAGATAGATAGATAGATAGATAGATAGATAGATAGATAGATAGATAGATAGATAGATAGATAGATAGATAGATAGATAGATAGATAGATAGATAGATAGATAGATAGATAGATAGATAGATAGATAGATAGATAGATAGATAGATAGATAGATAGATAGATAGATAGATACGCTGAAACTCGCAGAAGTTCGCTGAGAAATGCTTCGCATTTAAAACCAACATCGGCTGTGTTGACTTGCCGAATGGAAAGAATGAAAATTAGGATCCCAGAAGGAATCGAAACCAAGCATTCTGCGTGGCAATCAGGTATTCTACCACGCAGCCACGCCAGGTCTATAAACTGGTTTGGAAAAACAGCCTACGCAGGCGTAATATCGGTGCAACATCAATTGTGGTTGTGGTGCTTGCTATCTAATTTTACAAGAAAGCAATGAGCACTACATGATACTCCTACGATGTGTACTCCTACGCTACAGGCGTCATATCGGAATAACGTCTGTGGTTCCAGTGTTGGCTCCGCTTTTATAGCAGTCTAATAAACATTGCATTTGTATTCCTATGATTCACCAAGCTATATTGAAGCATTGCTTGACCCCTGAGGAATACATTAACGAAAGTTACATATGATATCCACATCACCACACTGTAAAGTGCACTTCGTCCGTCTTACGAGGCTGGGCGATGGCCTCATGCTGACCGAGGATGATGCCAGGTTGGTTGGCAGCCGCTTTGTAGACTAGGCAACGTAGGCCACATACGTCGAGCTAGTCTACGAATACGACAAGCGCCATCCACTGACGTTGGTCTACGTAGCACTATCCAGACCTACCAGCCTCGACGACCTATACTTCATGAACGCGAAGGGTGGCTTCAGGTTCCGACATGTCGCCGGCTCTATCGAGTCACAATTTGTCGATGAAATGACCGAGGCACCCACGAATTCTAACAGCTCTACTATACCACATACTTCACTACACATGTACCCCTCGTCACTGCGATCAGGACCGGACAAGTCATGACCAGCTGTTGGTGCTCACTGATCACTGTGATGATGACCTTGTTCAAGAACTGTCAGGAACTTCTTCCACACATGCACACGGGTTCGTAAAACGTGCGTGCGTTCTTCATCATAAGTGACAAGTATAATAGAACTTTTTGTTGGGCTAGTTGGTACATGCTTACTGAAAAACCAAAAAGACGCGTACCATCAAGGAAGAAGTAAGGACAGGACAGAAAGGGCGTCACTCGCAACTAACTTTATTCCCAGAACATCAGCGACATATATAACCACAGCGACCCTGCGCGCGCACATCGCCTCACACGCTCGTCAAAAACCCGCGATAACAAGATCAACTAATCGAAAAATGAATCGATGAAACTAAATTCACCCCCACGCAGAGCAACAGATGTAACACAGCATTCTTTTTTCTTTCTAATATAGTATGCTTCCATAATTTCACGCGCTAAGACGTCGTTACTCTTTCCAAGAACGGAAACACTGGCAAACCCAGGCTCACACTTGCAGGAACCACAATGCACAGGCAAATGTGCTGAAGGTTTATTTTTCACCGAAAGTTCGTGCTCCCTCATCCTGTCGTTTATGCACCGGCCTGTTTGGCCGACCCTACCGCAACTAAGCGGGATCTCGTACACCACGCCAACCGAGCAGGCGACAAAGGGCCTTGCGTGCCTCTTCCCACACGGGGAGGGCCTCGGTGAAAAAGAAATTCGTGGGCACAGGCTAGCCAACTTGCGGGGCGCCGAGAACACCAAGGGTACCTTGTACCTGTTGGCCACATTCTTAAGGTTGTGAGCAACCTTGTGCACATATGGCATAACCATGGGCCTTTTTTCCATCGGCTGCCTATTTCTTCTCGATCCCTTCAGTTTCTGAAGGAGGGTTTCCGAGACTGCAACAACGACAGAACCAGGGTAGCCGGCTGAATACAGCCTCGTGACCTGATTATTGAAACTTTCCTGCATTCGATGAGGACAGGATTTCACCAGCGCTCCTTCCAGGCACATGGAAGCAACGGCCCTCTTGACAAGTTTCGAATGCGAGGCATCATAAGGAAGAAGTGCCTTGCGTGAACGTGGGCAATATGCCCAACATATGTGCGTCTCCGAGAAAGTGAGACTCAGGTCTAAAAATTGCAGCACACCACCAACAGGAAGCTCATGCGTGGATAAAAGACCCTTGGCGTGTTGTCTAAAAACAGCTAAAACCTCATCCACTGAGTTAGTGGTTGTCAAAGAAGGGTTAGCTTTAAAAATGATTAAAAAGTCATCAACATACCTAAAAATCTTCACTTCAGCATCGTCAATAACCTGAGCCACTTCTCTGTCAAAATCCGCTAAAAATATGTTACATAACACAGGTGCCACGCATGAACCTATGCAGATTCCTTTTCTTTGAATATAAAACTGATTATCGTGACACACGAACGTGGAACATAGATAAAATTCGAGCAACGTCATAAAGTTGTCAAGGGAAATGCCAGTGGCGCGCTCAAAGGCAAGAACACCATTCCGCTCAATACAGCTTCTAACAACTAAAAACAACTCTGCGTGGGGAACCGAATAGAACACATCTTCAACATCAATAGAAAAAGCATTGCCACCTTCGTTTAGGCCTATCAAGAACTGTGTAACATCATTTGACTTCTTAACAAGAAAAGGGTCATCCACAATAAGCGCATTAAGAGGCTTCAGTAAAAATTTGCTCACATTTTGTTGCCAGGATTCCCGTTCGCTGACAATACACCTGAATGGCATGTCGACGACCTTATGAGTTTTTACACTGAAAAACACAGACAGCGCGGTTCGCTTCGAGGAACTGATGGCTTTTGAAAGAACGTGAAGCTGCAGATCCTTGCAGAACAAGATCGCCTTAGCTTTTACCTTGTTTGGCTGTGTCTTCGTTCGGGCAAAGTTCTTGGCTATAGCTTGTGCAGCTTTTTCACGAAACGCCTCGGCCGACAGGACGACAAAGCCCACCCTCTTTGTCGGACTGCAGAAGTTGGAGGTTATTTGTCCTGAAGTATGTGACCACTTGCCCAGTCGTATCCTTGGGAAGAAGATGTGTACGCTGCACAGTCTTCAGCAGGCAATCAACACTCTCCAATAGGCATCTATCACGGTGGTCACCATCCGCACAATTGGCCACACGCCGATTCAAGGCCAGCAACTCGTGGACACGGAGACTTGGTGGCACGGAAAACTTGGTGCCTTTCTTGAGAGTCTTGAAAATACCCTCAGGAAGGTCTACGTTTCCTAAGACGTGTAGCTGGGTCGGCTGAGCAGTTTTCTTCGTGGCACCCTTCGGGAGGTGATTCAGCGTACATCGCCACCAAAACTCAGTAGTCTGCGCTATGGCTCGCTGACAAAGCTTAAGCCTACGGTGCGCGAACCACCCAGTGTCCAACTCAAAGCACTTGACACGCAAACAGTCTTGAAGGAAGCGAATCTGTCTCCACAGCTCTGATTTCCAAATCCGGCATATCCTCCTCGAATGACTCAGTGAAGGCTTGACAGACCCAAACCGAGCTTGCACTTCCAGCGGCACCAACCCATTGTTGATGAAAAACGCCAAGTATCTTGCGCGGCACGTAGACGAGGCAATATGCGCGACCAGCAGCAGCGGCTCCGAATTAGAAAGAGGGGAACAGAAGGCAGGGCCCACTATAGAAGAAATGTAACTTAATAGAACTTTTTGTTGGGCTAGTTGGTACATGCTTACTGAAAAACCAAAAAGACGCGTACCATCAAGGAAGAAGTAAGGACAGGACAGAAAGGGCGTCACTCGCAACTAACTTTATTCCCAGAACATCAGCGACATATATAACCACAGCGACCCTGCGCGCGCACATCGCCTCACACGCTCGTCAAAAACCCGCGATAACAAGATCAACTAATCGAAAAATGAATCGATGTAACGCGCTGTCTGAAATCGCGCTGTCTGTGTTTTTCAGTGTAAAAACTCATAAGGTCGACATGCCATTCAGGTGTATTGTCAGCGAACGGGAATCCTGGCAACAAAATGTGAGCAAATTTTTACTGAAGCATCTTAATGCGCTTATTGTGGATGACCCTTTTCTTGTTAAGAAGTCAAATGATGTTACACAGTTCTTGATAGGCCTAAACGAAGGTGGCAATGCTTTTTCTATTGATGTTGAAGATTTGTTCTATTCGGTTCCCCACGCAGAGTTGTTTTTAGTTGTTAGAAGCTGTATTGAGCGGAATGGTGTTCTTGCCTTTGAGCGCGCCACTGGCATTTCCCTTGACAACTTTATGACGTTGCTCGAATTTTATCTATGTTCCACGTTCGTGTGTCACGATAATCAGTTTTATATTCAAAGAAAAGGAATCTGCATAGGTTCATGCGTGGCACCTGTGTTATGTAACATATTTTTAGCGGATTTTGACAGAGAAGTGGCTCAGGTTATTGACGATGCTGAAGTGAAGATTTTTAGGTATGTTGATGACTTTTTAATCATTTTTAAAGCTAACCCTTCTTTGACAACCACTAACTCAGTGGATGAGGTTTTAGCTGTTTTTAGACAACACGCCAAGGGTCTTTTATTCACGCATGAGCTTCCTGTTGGTGGTGTGCTGCAATTTTTAGACCTGAGTCTCACTTTCTCGGAGACGCACATATGTTGGGCATATTGCCCACGTTCACGCAAGGCACTTCTTCCTTATGATGCCTCGCATTCGAAACTTGTCAAGAGGGCCGTTGCTTCCATGTGCCTGGAAGGAGCGCTGGTGAAATCCTGTCCTCATCGAATGCAGGAAAGTTTCAATAATCAGGTCACGAGGCTGTATTCAGCCGGCTACCCTGGTTCTGTCGTTGTTGCAGTCTCGGAAACCCTCCTTCAGAAACTGAAGGGATCGAGAAGAAATAGGCAGCCGATGGAAAAAGGGCCCATGGCTATGCCATATGTGCACAAGGTTGCTCACAACCTTAAGAATGTGGCCAACAGGTACAAGGTACCCTTGGTGTTCTCGGCGCCCCGCAAGTTGGCTAGCCTGTGCCCACGAATTTCTTTTTCACTTAGTATCGAAGCTTGGGCGTGTTGGTTAGACATCGGAGGGGATACAGCGCAAGAGAAAACGAGGACAAGAAAGGCGACGCACACAGAGCGCTGTGTGCGTCGCCTTTCTTGTCCAAAGTGTTGTAAGTCAGCGCTCTGTGTGCGTCGCCTTTCTTGTCCTCGTTTTCTCTTGCGCTGTATCCCCTCCGATGTTCTTTTTCACCGAGGCCCTCCCCGTGTGGGAAGAGGCACGCAAGGCCCTTTGTCGCCTGCTCGGTTGGCGTGGTGTACGAGATCCCGCTTAGTTGCGGTAGGGTCGGCCAAACAGGCCGGTGCATAAACGACAGAATGAGGGAGCACGAACTTTCTGTGAAAAATAAACCTTCAGCACATTTGCCTGTGCATTGTGGTTCCTGCAAGTGTGAGCCTGGGTTTGCCAGTGTTTCCGTTCTTGGAAAGAGTAACGACGTCTTAGCGCGTGAAATTATGGAAGCATACTATATTAGAAAGAAAAAAGAATGCTGTGTTACATCTGTTGCTCTGCGTGGGGGTGAATTTAGTTTCATCGATTCATTTTTCGATTAGTTGATCTTGTTATCGCGGGTTTTTGACGAGCGTGTGAGGCGATGTGCGCGCGCAGGGTCGCTGTGGCTATATATGTCGCTGATGTTCTGGGAATAAAGTTAGTTGCGAGTGACGCCCTGTCTGTCCTGTCCTTACTTCTTCCTTGATGGTACGCGTCTTTTTGGTTTTTCAGTGACAAGTATAAGCACTACATATCAGCTTACCGCTTGTGGTGTTGGTAATACCCACGTCGCCGTTGGCAGCGTTACCCAACCGTAAACTGGTATATATAACACATATGCGGCTCTTCAACGTATATGTGTGGGTATAAAGTTTATACAAATCTTTAGCGTTGTTTTGTGACATGTCGCTCAGTAAAAAAATTACGCCACTCACCTTCCCGCCGCATGCTTCGCATAACATCGACTCCTGCCGAATTTTTCTTCATCTTTCTTCTTTCTTTCTTTATCCCTTTCTGCTTCATCTTTTTTCTCCTTTCTGTCATCTTTATATCTTTCTATATGCACTCCCTCCTCCGTTCTCTCCTCCTTTCCCGCCCCTTAACCCTCACTTCTCTTTCCCACTCCTTGCTCTACTGTACTGTACATGGCTACGCTATAGTTTACTCGCTCACCTCCCCCTTTATTCCTCTTTTCCCTCCCCTCATCCTTACATCAATCCTTCTCACCCTCACTTCCATTTCTCAACCACTTGCTATATTATACTGTACGTGGCTATGCTATAGTTTACTCGCTCACCTCCTCCTTTTCATCCTCTTTTCCCTCCCCCTCACCCTTACATCCATCCTTCTCACCCTCACTTCCATTTCTCAACCCCTTGCTAAATTATCCATTAGAATGCAACGCTTAAAGAACACAAACACATGGGGCGAGAACGAGGACGGGCGCTTCAAATCATCCTGTGCAAGGCTATAGCAAGCTTTACCCTTTACCCTTTACTTCCTCCTCACATCACTTCCCTTTCTGTCCTCCTTACTATACTATACTAAGCACGGCTACGCTATGCTAGGAGCTGCTTGGTTCATACACGCTGTCTGTGGCGCGCGTTCGGCGAGCTTTTGCGGACGGAGCCGGCCGAACCCTAAGCGTAAACGGCACCGCCGTTAAAACAAATATGTCGCAAATGAGTGCATTCTCGAACTGAATTAGAATGTATTTTTCTCTGAGTTGACGCTGCCAATCGGTTGGCTAGGTAGGCAGTATATTTTGTGCCACACATGGAACTGTCATCACGAAGCAATGCTGGTCGCGTAGCACGGGGTGCAGTTACGCGACCAAGTAAAACAATACTCACGTGCAGTTAAGAAATTGTTTCAAAGAAGAGAAAAAGACGTCTGTGATTCCTTTTACTTCGATCTTCTTGTTTTTGAACTTTATATCAGCTGCAACAGGTATCTGAAAATAAAGAATGATGTGGGCGTACGGAATATTGCCGTTCGAAAGAGCTCATCTGCATTAGTCGGAAAGATCTCTAAAGTTTGTAGCACGTGCTTTAAAACGATTATTATGCTATATTATATGACATTATTGTACAAAGCAGGAAACATTGAATATCGTTCGTCACTCACCGTCCCGTAGCAAAGCTGAGTAGCAATGGCCAGCCAGCGCTAAGTGCAGTCAAACGAAAGCATTTTAAATTCTGAGGCCAGCGCTCTAACTGCGCCCGCCAGTTAACCATAAAACTGTTCATGTTCTACTTAACAGAAGCAAACTAAATAGCAAGCTGAACATGCACTAGGACGGGGTAAGCTAACGCCACTCGTGAGGCGCACAGCAATTGTCCCAGATCAAAGTTCCGAGCGATAGCTCGGTTGGGCTCGCTTTGAGAAAAGAAAAGACCACTAGTTTGCTGAGACTTGACTTTATTGAACGTCTTGGTTTATGCAAAGACGAGAATTTGTGTTTCCGAACTGTGGGATCCTGTCGACAAGACTCCAGCGTCGAGCTGTAGCATGTCTGCCGCGTAGCTGCTCGTTGTTCCTGTTTGCGGACGCGCATGCAGGTGCGCTTTTCTTCGGTGCTGCTTGTGCTTCGCTGAAGTTGTTTGGCTGGCGCTGCGACAACACGCGATGCGTGTGGAACGAAGCACATGATGACCGTTCATACCCTGAATTAAAGCCGGCCAGAACTTTGCGCCATCTCGAGGGCGTTGTGTAAACAATTTTCTGCGGCACCAAGGCAGCTCAGAGACGGTTGTGTGACCTTGGGCTGAGCTTGAAGGTCAGATTCACGGAACGAGGCGTTTTCTGGGTTTGTGCTTGGAGAAGTCGAGCTGCTGCTCTAAAACCGTCAATTCCCCACATTTTTCTGTGAAAGTATGCGCTAGGTATTGCAAAAGTTCTGGTGCAGGCATATTATATTATGCACATTCAGCTATTTCATACTAACCCAATTTTTCACATATTTTTTTTTCTTCAATTTAGCAAAATCAAGATATCGCCCCTTAAATATCAGCAAATATCATGCATTGCCTACAGTAGCGCACTTACCGGCAACAGCCCAACGCGCAAGTGGCAAGCCATTGCAATGCGTGTTGTCCGCAGCTTGAGCGCTGGAAGAGTGCGTGCAGGCACCTTTGCCTCAACCGCGAGTACTGCTCTCTACTGGTGTGTGTATGCTTTATTGTCACATACGTTCAGAGCATTTCCATTCCTCAGTGTTCTTAGGGAAATACAAGTTTATACAAATCGGGCCATAAAATTGATTCCGCTCTTGCACATCGTTTCTGATACTTACACAGGCTAACGAGCGCATGTCTATATATTTGACACGTGTAGTGCTCTGTCCTTGAGGCAAGTGGCAATTTTTATAGGACATTGTTTTATGCCTCCGCAATACCGGTCGCGCTCCTAGTATTTATTTGTGTACAGGACACATTGACGGACTTTCGTCGCTGATATATGCGCGAGGCGTCGGGTGTCATGCGGCATGAGCAACGAAGGCACCGAGCTATAGAAGAATTTCGTGGTATAAGTAGCTTCGTTTCCATCATTGATTCGGTCAGGACGTCGCTGGCAAACGCGGCAACCCAAATATATTGATCGCAGCAACTGTGTCGTTTTACCGACAATTGCCCGGCACCTTTTTCCATATATTTTCCTTGTGCAATCACTAAGGCGAGGCCGTCGTGCTTGTTTGTATAGTATTGCCCCTTGCTTCTCTGGCAGCCATTGTAGATCACACGAGAAAACGGAAAGTGAATATTGCAAGCCTTTTTTTTTCTTGGCTTTGCACACGTGTGCCCACCGCTAGAAAGCTACAACCCCCCAACACAACGAAAGAAACACTACGAACGAGGGAAAACTGCAACCTTCGGACACATTGTAACATCATCCCTGCCGTAGCGTGAATAAATTTTTGCAACATCTCTATACATGCCTAGCATCTTCAGTAGCGAGCAGAACTGACAATCGGGATGTTTTATTCCCGTTTTGTCACAACAAAACATGCTATAGCTTGATTAGAAAAAACAGCGCAAAAAACTACAGGACACACAGGAAGGGAACGCACACAGCGCTGAACTCTCAAAAAATTTATTGTGAAAAAACAAATGCATTGCCTATAAATACACGTGATAACCACTCGTATAATAGGGCGTCACTGGACATGGCGCAGATAGGCCGCGAATAGCACAACCGAGACAGATTACGTCAAACGCCTCCGTAGGTACTTAATTTCATTGGGCACTAAATGATGCAATTGACGGGGTGCTGACACAGTTTTCACCCAACTGCGCAATCTTATGCGCTTCAACAACTTCACGTTTTAGGCGATCCCTGTGTTTACTGACAACACTACATTTCACAAAAATAGGTGAGCACGTGCATGACCTACAGTGGATGGCTAACCAACCACCTTGTGCACGTTTTACATTGCTGTCATGCTCTCTCATTCTATCGTTAGCACAACGACCCGTCTGACCTACATAATATCTACCACATGTGAGAGGAACCTGATACACAATATTTTCAATACAATCGATATACCCAGTTCTGTGCTTCTTCTGACAACCTTTTTGCCGGTTCATTGAATTGTATGGCCTCGTCAAACGGCAAATACTGTTTAATTTTGCAGGAGCAGAAAACACCACCTTAATGTTTGCTTCTTGCGGGATTCTTTTCAAATTAGTAGGTGTTCTGTGTATATATGGAATGACAGCCACTTTTTCTTTTTTACCCTTTTCAGGTTCACGATTTTCCTTATTACATGCTCGAAAATTTTTGCGCATGCTCTCTGCGACAGCAACGGTTACATGGTCAGGATAGCCTGCCGCTACAAGTCGCTTCACCTGTTGTCCTAAAGCTTCTGAGAGTTTATGAGGACATGTCCGTTCGAGCGCATTGGTCAAGCTAGGGTTTACAATGCCACGTTTAACCAGCTTTGAGTGTGCCGAGCTGAAAGGGAGAAGGGTTTTTTTTTACCCCGAGGTTGGTACATCCAACAGATGTGATCACTGTTGATGAGAAACAAAACAACCAGGAAAAGAAGGCTCCCCTCATCAGGGAATTCGCATGTAAGCTCCAGGGGGTAAGAGATTGCGAAAAAAATTTCGATAATGTAATAAGGAAAATCATGAACCTGAAAAGGGCAAAAAAGAAAAAGTGGCTGTCATTCCATATATACACAGAACACCTACTAACTTGAAAAGAATCCCACAAAAAGCAAACATTAAGGTGGTGTTTTCTGCTGCTGCAAAATTAAACAGTATTTGCCGTTTGACGAGGCCATACAATTCAATGAACCGGGAAAAAGGTTGTCAGAAGAAGCACAGAACTAGGTATATCGATTGTATTGAAATCGTTGTGTATCAGATTCCTCTCACATGTGGTAGATATTGTGTAGGTCAGACGGGTCGTTGTGCTAACGATAGAATGAGAGAGCATGACAACAATGTAAAACGCACACAAGATGGCTGGTTAGCCATCCACTGTAGGTCATGCACGTGCTCACCTATTTTTGAGAATAGTAGTGTTGTCAGTAAACACAGGGATCGCCTAACACGTGAAGTTGTTGAAGTGTATAAGATTGCGCAGTTGGGTGAAAACTGTGTCAGCACCCCGTCAATCGCATTATTGCCCAAGGTAATGGAATACCTATGGAGGCGTTTGACGTAATCTGTCTCGGTTGTGCTTTTCGCGGCCTATCTGCGCCATGTACAGTGACGCACTATTATACGTATGGTTATCATGTGTATTTTGAAGTTGGTTTGTGCACAATAAATTTGTTGAGAGTTCATCGCTGTCTGCGTTCCCTTCCTGTGTGTCCTGTGGTTTTTTGCGCTGTTTTTTCTAATCATGTACAACGAACAAGCCCAGCACTCCGCACTTATGGCATAGTTGCAAGCGTTTCGGCGTGAGAAATGTTTCCGTATACTCTAGCCTGTAGGAAATGCTACGTTTTTCTCGGGTTTATTTTGTTTCTCGGAGCGCGGTTTTGGAAAACGAAGGCAATTGTTTGAATAACGTTTTCTTTGTATTATTTATGTGATATAAGCGAATGTTGGCACACAAATAAGGCGTCGGCTACTCCTTGGCTCTTCAAGGCACATATCCAAAAACTTTCAGTATCACAAGGAGCAACGTGGCGATTAAAAAATACCTGCCAAACAGCGTTCTCAAATTAGCACCACGACGAATAAAAAGATGTCTCCGAAACGACGTTTTTACAGTATCATTAGAACATAAATGATGTGTTGCACATGCAACAGACAACTTAAGTAACACCATAATGTAATGCAATATGTCTTAAAGGCATATAATGATGTCCCTAATGCCTCTAGTCAGCAGGTGGTACATACAACACACAGCTGTTATGTTTGAATCGCATTAGTATCTTCTCCAAGGCACCCCAATTTGTGAACTACACATAGTTTGTCTCGAGCACACAATTAAGGATTAACCTTTTTTTTATTATTCAACATCAGCAATAAAACACTCAATAGTTAGACTCCGCTTAATGCAAACTATAATGATGACCAATTCTTACAAAGATGCTTCGAGTAATTAGCCATTCGCCAACGTAAGGTCATTTTATGCCAGCACACCTAGAGTATGACGCAACTAAAGTGGGGACAACTGCGGCCTATAATGTGCTTGTTGAATTCCAGCATATAGCTTTATTGCTACGGGTGGCCCGCCTACTAAAATTTTAAGGTTAACTCCCCTGGAAAACTCTTGTCAAAGGTTAAATGTAAATATCTCAGCGGTTTATTATGTCCACTTTCAACCGCAATAACACTCCGCTCAGTATGTTTGCTTGGCAAGAGCACTGCCGGGAAGAATACATGGCGCGTATTTGCACAATAGCGCATTCGCTTATGCGCCATTGATTCTTGAGCTCTGAGACCCAATAACAGTCCCAATATTTGCCTTTGGGGTCGGTGGCGTTTCTCGCTTGGTGGGAAAAAACATTATTTCAAGCGAACGTGCCAAACAAACAGTGCCTTCATTTGCTTTTGCCCCGTTTTTGATCTTTTGCGACCTGCCATAAAAAATCGCAGTGTCAAGATAATCGATTCTCGCTATCTCCCTCCTCCATTTACCTCTAAAGACAAATTGCTTACACACCATGACATTTGCGGACATTACTGCCTAGGTCGCCAAACCCTCCCGCCTTTACTACGTCGGTACTCATACAGGCGCCAGGTTCTATGGTGTAGACTACAAACCCTCACTTTCCTCTCCCCTGCCTTACGCCACAATATTTACCCCGGAATGTACCCTAATTCAGACTGCAAGTTTTGTTCTGTCAGGCAAGCGGACCTTAACCACATTATGTGGCAATGTAAAAATCACTCCCCTACCCCGAGCCATCGTAAACAATTAAGTAGTCAGGAGCTGTGGGAGGCTGCCATGCGCAGCTACAAACCCGCACTTCAGTATAAACACAACACACACCACGGGCGTAGCAAGAAATTTTTTTCCGGGGGGGGGGGGGGGGGGGGGGTCAACCATACTTTATGTATGTTCGTGCGTGCGTTTGTATGTGCGCGTGTATATGTACGCAAGCAAAACTGAAAAATGTCGGGGGGTGGGGGGTTGAACCACCCCCCCCCCCTGGCTACGCCCCTGACACACACTGATCTCGAACGCATTCACTTGTTCCAAAAGATATATCTCCGCCACGCGTACAACGCCTCCTACGCAGCATCGACAATAACTTTTTTAAGGATTCCGGAATGATCCCCGCTCATAATCTGCATAGACACCGTTCGAGTCATGCATACAAACTGGAAACCCATCGAGATATTAGAAACCTACGTAATCTAAAAGCTACAAATTATGTGGTGCAAGACGCGCTGAGGAATGGTTAATACTAATACCACGTGCAAACCATAGAAAACAATGCTCTAACTACACAATGCCCACACTGTTAAACTATTCTAATTCGGTACGATTTGATCTTTCCCCGGCCTCTCCTAAAGAACTGAAGCTGATGGATACGGTTTTTATGTATTGGTCACATGTACCTGATATATATATATATATATATATATATATATATATATATATATATATATATATATATATGTATGTATGTATGTGTGTGTGGGGGGGGGGAATGGTTGGACCGTACTTTCGAAAAGCTAAAAAAAAGCTAAATCATTGGATTAATGAGAGAGACGCTTGTTCATCCGAGACTTATCTCACGTAGGTAGCGATGCACCCAACTCTCCCAAAGCTGGGCCTCAAGCGGGACGGCACTACTCTCAAGCCTACAGCCAGGTACCTGCGTCTCTTACACTTTCTTTGCGGCGTCTAGTGTTGCTCGCGTCTACTTTGTGATCACTTACGTACGCATACTGCGTGCAACTTCCTCGCTATGTATCTGCTTTAAAACCTCCAGTACCCTCCCTCACGCATGGCTCTCGCCTTCTTTAAAGAAAGGCGGCTACTTCTTCGTGAAGATGGAGATTTCATGTTTACCTGCGCGCACGTCACATCATGCTCGTTGACCTAATTGGTTGGCAAATTGTTATACTGCAGTGTGCATGGACGATAAAGCTACGAACCTAATTTTGTGTGTTTATAAACTGACATAAGTTACCGATGCTTTGCCTGTCAAGCAAAACTGTTGACTTGTTTTGTTACTGAAAGCCACATGAAACCTAGATAGAATAATGTCTAGTACTTCTGCTTTCGTGGCTGTATATAGTTGGTCAGAAATGGGGCATCGCGCCTCATCGCACCCTGTTTCAGAATGTGTGCGTAAGCGACTAAGGAAGAGGGTGTCTTCAAAGGTGGAAGAAAAGACAAATTGCTGCTGTTTGACACTCGATCCGCAACGTGGCACGAGCAGCGCTCATCTGATTGAACTTTGTCGACGGCAGTTCGTCGATTCACTTTTCTCGGCTAAATGTACACTACGGTCCACCGTTAAAGGGAACACTCAAATGAGCACCTTTCATTTTGCTGGCCCTCTAACAGCAAGTGGACAGGGAAACATTGTTCATGCACTGCACGAGCCTGCAAAAAGAGGCAGAACTGTCAACTGCCGGTAGTATTATGCGAATCCAAGCCACTATGTTTTTGCAAGAGAGGGAAATCCAAACATGCCCTGCACGCAAGTGTTCCCTTTAGCAGTGCACCCGTCTGTACATACGCACTAGCTCATGAAAGTGCTAACCCCTCACACTCATGGACACAGAGATGTGGAACATACTGTCCGAGCGCGGACAACACGTTGTAAACGATACTAAGAAGAGCAGGCGAGCGGCCACTTAACATTCGTGTAGTATGCCAAGGCCAAGTCATTAGGCATATATGCGCTTTAGTTGAGGACGTTCGTGAGGCGAGGTTGACCATATAAGGTAGCAACAGAACGCTCCTGTCGGTTAGCTGAAGGCAGCGACTCAAGAGGACGTCACTTCAAGACAGATGACGTTTACGTACAGTTGCAACCTCTCTGCCTTTCTACAAATATAACTCTCTCTCGCTCGCTCTCTGCCATGTTCAAGACAGACTGTTAAAGTCAATGCCCTCGCTATACAAATGACAAAATGAATTGGGGAGCTGACGGAAGGGCTGCATTGACAACTACTATATGAACTCAACAACGAAGTGCTGATTTTCATATTTTGATCACTTACCCAGACAAAATATAAACCAACAATCTTTTGCAACGTCGCAATAAGGCAGACACATATTCATTGGTCGCTATGCGTACACGTGCGAAATAAACTGCGTACATTTCCAAAAATATCTTTATTACAGATATCTTTAGACATTTCTGTCTGTTAGTTCTCATTAATATTGCGTCTAACAAAGAAAAACGAGCCCTTAAAGGTCATCTTCTTTCCTTGATCACTTCCAGAAATTCGAAGGTGAACTACGAAATACGAATCCAGTATGATTAGGCCGCTAATCGCCACCCCCCCCCTCCCCCCACACCCCCACCCCACCCCGCCTCCTCAGCGTGGGCGCTTCAGATCAGAATCTGCCACCCCATAAATGCATGTAATCATTGTTTTATTAGCAGCGTCATCATACTTCTATTCATTTCTGCTCAAGGTAAGCAAATCTCGATCTCTGTCGTCATAACGTGATTCTGCAAATTATGCCAAGGCAATATTGCGGGACCAACTGTGATATCAAAGTCGGATAAATTAATAACCGTTTCACAACATTCATACTTGCTCGGTTCACACTTCCACCAGAAAGAAGCGAATGGTAACGTTCCTATACAACTTCACATCCTAAAACTTGATCGCTGTGCCTATAGTGATTATACATAGCCCTGATGTTTTGCGTAAGCTTCCTAACCTAGGTCTGATAGCAAGTAAAATGAAGCTCTTCGTTTTATTGCAAGAGGAACAATGCTGGGAGTAGCAGTGCAAACGTCTAATTTATTAATGCCGAAAGGGTTAATGAAAACAAAATTGAAGGCATTGTAAATGTCTCGCTTCGCAGATGATACGCCAATTGTCGCACCACTTTGAAAAAGATACAAGCTACAGTAAAGCCTCGGTGATACGATCACGGCTCGTACGAATTTCAGGGTGATACGAATTTTTCTGTGGTCCCGGCCAAGGCCCATTAGCCTGCAATGTATTGGTGTACGGTTGTTGCGAACCGATTTTTACCCCGCGACGTTTGATACGAACGTACGCTAGCGCACAGGTAAGAACAGGTGCTGCCTGCGCTGTCGCGGAAGACGCGGCAGTCATGCGCGGGCGCGGGCGTGCTGCGCGACCATCAACGGTGCGTCATTGCCTCCGAGATAGTGCGCGCGAATCTTGGAGGCCTATGACGTTGACGTCGCGCTCTTTTTTTTCCGACGCGTTGACGCGTGCTCCTGTGCTCGAGGCAACAGCGTCTTTGTACTGTGTTAACACGTGCCTGCCACGTCGATGCAAGCCATGTCCCCGCAATCAGACGTTCTATGAAACAAGACTGAAACTTGGGCTGCGGGTCCGTCATGAAGTCCCATTAAAGGTGGACGAAGACCCCAAGAGATGAAGCGGGCGGTCTTGGTGAAGGAGCTTGGCCTGTATCTATCGTGCGCAAAGCGCTTCTTAAGTCACTTTCGCCGCAGTACTCTAGTGTCATGCAGAAAAGCGTAGTAAGATTAGGAAGGGCTACGGTCACGCGGCACAACGCATCTGGTTCATTAATTACTCACGCGCGCATGCACCGTATATTTACGAGTACAGGTATGATCGTTGACGTCTAAAAATGTTACTGGCAATCATTCAGAGCTGTTCATGACGACGCTGCGTCCCTCAGAAACACTAAATCAAAACGTATGCCAACTTTCTTTTGTCGACGCGTACTAATTTTCCATGTTTCTGGTGATACGAAATTAGGATGATACGAATATTTTTAGTAACCCCGCGAGATTCGTATCACCGAGGTTTTACTGTATAAGAAAAGATGGTGTTTATGAAACTTAGAACAATATAGACGTAATAAAAGCAGAAGGACATAAGTGAAAAGAGAACACAACTGTATAAATACATGACAATATGTCAGGCTTGAAAAGAAGATCGTTACGTGACATTGCCACCGGGCATTGATGGCCACTGCCTCTGTTTGAAACTTGGCAGTAATGTACCGTGCACGCCCGTTTGGAAAGTACCGTCCAAAACATGCATTAAATTGTCCTGTTTTCAGTGGCTCAGAGTGTGAACTGCGCCAACATTCGCGTCATTTATTCCCCGACAGGCATCCACCTCCGTACTCGCTTTCGCACCTACAGTCAACATCAGCGTCACCAACGGGAATTTCATAATTAATGTGAACCACTTTGGCTGTGGTAAAGCGGCCCGACAGTCGACACCTCGCCGCAGACAAAATGCACCTGACCACATCGCAGTCGGCACGAATTTCACAAGACATCCAACGCCTGAAAGGACAGGTATGCACTGCATTCTAATCAATTAGGAAGACATCTCTCCTAATTTAACACGTCGCAACAGCTCGGCAGGTAAGGTGTCGCACTGCTAAGTATACAAGGACGCGGGTTCGATTCTCAGCCACGGCGACCGCATTTCGAATGTCGCAAAATGCAAGGACACCCGTGTACTTAGATGCTTGGATTCCTCACAATCATGTCGTGGTTTTCGTAAAGCCCAATAAATTGTTATTATTACTGTAACAGGTCTTGTCCTCGCATGCCCACTTCTTTCACTTGATCTCTTTCGTAAGTTCACATTACTTGCTGCTGTTTCTCAAGCGAACAGCAAAACCACAATTCACTATCCTCACACCTCTAATGACATGTACTAATCACTCAATCAAACTCGTCAATTACTGCAAGCACAATCGTTTTTTCCATTCCTGATTTTTAATTTTCGCTCGTACGCCTATCTGAGTCGACCTGTAACACCTTTATAGTGACCAGCAGTGGTATTTCGTTGAAGGTCAAAGCATACGCTGATTGGAGAAGCTCTAAAGAGCCGACACGCTTGCGCCAAACGACACCGCTAGCTATTCAGCTTTAACCAATCAGCGCGTGCTGAAAGGGACAGTCCACTTAGCGGACTCTTACAGAATACCACACGTGATTCGCAACCACTACGCGCAACTCTACAGTAATTGCGCATAGGGTTGTCCTACTTTGATAGCTTTCAGGTCTCGTTTTAACTGCGAGTATAGCGCATAGGCACAATTTTCTCCATTGGCATGCCGTGCCATTCTGCAGTGCAACGACAGTGCGCTGTAAACATTGAGCTAATTGTGCATCTCATCCTATATCGCCTTCCAGATTTTGCCAACACGGTGTGGCTAAGTAGCCAGCCCCACTTTTACACTGCTCTCATTGGAGAGCCGCCAGTGTCACTATAACCTATAAGCGGCGTTGCGGACTTCCTGTCCAGAGATCTTCGAATCAATTTCTTTACAAGAGACAGCTGCAAAAGCTACCGGGTTTAATGTTATGTAAATATGTTCGTTCGTGATGAACAGTTAACCGGCGTTGGCTGACTGTTGCAATCTTAGTTCCTTGCAAATCACAGTAAAACATATGTAGTGCTAGAGTACTGTTCACGTAGCCAGAATTTTTTTTTTTTTCGGATGTGGGTGGGGGTTCAACCAACCATACGTCATGTATATTCGTGCGCGCGTTTGTATGTGTGTGTGTCTACATACCCATGAAAACTTTTTAAAAATTCAGGGGGTTTGGACCTCCCCTGGTTATGCCAATGGCACTGTCGTAATCCAATACTTCGCGCAGGCACACATTCAGGGATCCACGAGTTCTGGACGTGCACTATAGTGAATAGCATTCGATCTGTCCGAGTAGTCGATACAATACTAACACTCTGTGCAAAACGCTGTTCATTTTGTATCTTCACGTAAAGAGAATATTTGCATACAATGGCTCAAATGTTAATGACGGAATAGTACGCACATCGAGAAAGTTTACTTAAGATGTCCGACAAATAGTTCACTGTTTATTTATTGCAAAACCAATCACGGGGGAGCCAACACTTCGATTGATAGGTTTCCATTGTAAAAGAGCTATATCTGCGCAGTCATTACCATGTCTTAGACCAAGCTGCGTCAAATGTACATGCATAGTATCCACGTACTGTCACTCCCCAGACGGCGCAGTTCTCGTGAGAAAACTTGCATACGTGGTAGCGCCAGGTTTCTCTGTATACGTGATCACGGCTTCAACAGTGCGTCTAACACTGAGTAAGAAGAAAGGAGAAGCGTGGACGCGGAGCTGTACGCTGCCCATGTATTGTGCACTAGTATAGTATACAGGTACATATACCACAGGAACACTTTCCATGTCTGGCGGAGCTGCAGTGTGCTGTACAGAGAAGGCTATGCGACCACACCCTAAGAAAAAAAAAATAATGAGTATCTGTTACTCTTTTCGGTGAGTCCTAACTTGCGACGTGTATGATGACTCTCTTTAAAGAGCCACGTTAACTCCCTTATGGGTCCCACGACTCTTCGACGAGAGTATAATGATCTCCAAAGAGAATTCACGTGTCTCCTTAAAGAGAGTCATATACGTGGCAAGTAAGGGCCCGCAAAACAGAGCCAAAGGACTCTCTCTTTTTTTTTTTCTTCATGGAGTGTACTAACTGCCACCTTGTTTAGAAGGATATGATAGAAGAAACAATAACAATCATCATCGTCTTAGTATATATCTGGTCCCGTTCTTGCAGCGGCGATTCCACACCAAATCATTCGAATATCTGTCTTTCCGCAGATTATTGCAAGAAATTGCGTAGTTTCCCGATTGTGACCCACCGCGGCAGTTTGGAGCCTAATGCGTTGCACTGCAAAGCTCATGTACCCAGAGTTAAAGGCATGTGATAGACACGCATACGGTCAAAATTAATCCGAAATCCCCCATTGAGGCGTGTAATCGTGGTTTTGCCACGTAAAACCGCAGAATATTTTCTTGCAAAGTCGGTGACGTCCCAACTTGTGACAAGTAACGGTTCGGTACAGGGTCGTAGCCAAGGCGGGGGTTGGGGGGTACAACACCCCCCCCCCGAAAATTTTCAATTCTGCTTGCGTAGACATACACGCACACACACAAACGCACGCCTCGAACATACATAAGGTATGGTTGACACCCCCCCCCGCCCCCCCGCCCCCCCACCCAAAAAACTTTCTGGCTACGCCCCTGGTTCGATACTTTGAACGCGTTCTTTTCATTCGTTTCTGATCCGATTTCTTTCTTCGCACATCAAGTCTATTTATTCGATAAACGTTGGTTTTCAACCACATAAAAAGTGTAACCAACGAGTGTACATGTACATATATGCTGGCCGAGCAAATTAGCTATGCAGTAAGTGACTGAACTCTCTCTCCTTAATGAAAATCAAAAGATAATGAAGCCAAGGAAAGTATAGGGCACGTTAATTGGACTCTTTCAACTGAATTGTAGTAATTACTACGTAAATGTGAAGGAAGTAAAGTTAGCGAAAAAACAACTTGAACTTGGATCAAAGACAGCAAGCTCACTGTTATCTTGCTGTTGCATCTTCATGATTTTGTATGCATCAATGTGCCGGAGTATAGGAGAGAGCTTTAGGGACATAGATTTGTGTTACGATAATAACCTCAGCATAACTATGATGATGATGATGATGATGCAAACTTTATTTGGGTCTAGAGAAGGCGCAATGTCACAGTTCTCTTGCTATTAGCACATTTCGCGCTTTTTGTAACAGTCACACAATATGGCGTGGCAATTGACCCTTCTGTTTTTGTTCATTTCAGAGTACAAGGCACTCGTGTTCAAGACAGGAGAGTGTAAGACAGTCTCCGAACGCGTCCAACTTTTCCTGTGACCGATCTGAGCAACGCTGCTGTCAGCCATCCCGACAGAGCCATCGGAAGCACTCGCGACATCACTGAGGAATATTAGCGGAAGGTTCAACTGAGCTTCGCCTAATGTTGCGCCAACCGTCACTACACTTAAGTTATTGTGCCAAAACACACGCCACGGTGGTCTAGTGGTTAAGGTGTTCGACTGCTGACCCGCAGGTCGCGGAACCGATTCCCAGCCGCGGCGGCCGCATTTTCGATGGAGGTGAAAATGCTAGAGGCCCGTGTACTTAGATTTAGGTGCACGTTAAAGAACCCCAGGTGGTCAAAATTTCCGGAGCTCTCCACTGCGGCGTCTCTTATAATCATATCGTAGCATTGGGACGTTAAACCTCAACAATTATTATTATTTGCCAAAACAGGAACGATCCTCCACACGATGTTCGAATGTGTAGTGTAGCCGCCAAAAGACGCGTGGCACCTCGTGTGGCATCAGGTCGGCGTCCCTATTTTTTCCCGCGGTCTGTGCGAGAAGGGACTGTTTGTACAGTCCATGTTTTCTGCGACGCCGTTCTATAACACACTGTGGCGTCGACGCTCTTTAGACGGAGCGCGCACCCATCCAGCGGTACGTAAATCTATACTGCTCATGGCGCGATGCAGGGTTGCCAATGGTGGCTACTTTTCGCCAAATTGGCGAATTTGAGAGGTCCGTGGCGACCTGAATTTATGAATGGCGACATGGCGAATTTTTGGCGATTTTCAGCTTAGGTCTCCACTGAGTTATGAATCCGAAGCTCAGTGCCTTCCCAACGAATCAGCGGCACTATTGTCTGTATTTTTCTGGGTTTTGAGGTGCAGATTACGCGCCGTTCTGTATGTCCGTCCTGTAACTCGTGTGTATCTCCTCAATTCATCTAGATGCTTCTAACTCAATCCATCTAGATTCATCTAGATGCTTCAGAGCTTCGCTAAAGTTTCGCTTCTGAAGGGGCTAGATGACGGGTTGGTCGTGTGTTCCGGCCATTTGTTCCGCCAAAGCTCCAACTATTCTGAATAGCTTGGCGAGCTATTCACTGCTGCAGTATCCCGTAATCGAACTCGTATAGCGAAGATGGGCGGATACGCTGGTGTTCGTGCAATAAAAAATTATTTATTCAGGCATTTTCTACTGTTTTCGGTGAACGTGTGCAATGAAAACAATTGCTATATAACATTTTACAATGTCTACTTGTTCAATTATAACGCACTGGATTGACGCGGGTAGATATAAGTGATTATATATGAAAGGGACAGTGTCGTCCGGTATCGTATTCACACTGAAAGGCATAAGACTCACTAATGAACGATACCTGTAAGAATTCTGTCTTACTACTTTCAATAAACCTGTTAATCCTTTTTTTCATATGAGGGGATGTAAAGCTGTCTACAAACAACGCCTTCGCGGCTTTCGCCTAAGGTTTACCACACTTTTACCTTTGAAACGAGCGGACAGGGATGGAAGGTTATCATGAGCGTTTTATCCTTTCATACTTGCGCCTCCGCGCACAGCTTGCGGCTAGTCGGAGAACCAGGTGCACCAAGCACTGCCATGGTGAAGGGGCGAGGCGCCTGGTATTGAGAATTGTCAATATACTTTAAGGGCTTTGAATGGCACTGTATTCTACGGAACTATACATCAGTGGAAATTCTTATTACTAGGATATGCCGCACATATCTAGAATGGCGACTTTTTTGGCGAAATTCGTAAAAAAATGGCGACTTTTGGCGACTTTCTGCTCGTCGTTTGGCGACATTTACTCGAAAGTCAGTGGCAACCCTGGCGCGATGCCTGTCAGAATAGATGGCAACACATGGTGAAGGAGCCTTCCTTAGAAGGTAGCAGGCACAATTTTTCGTGGTACGGTAGGGAGACACTGAATTTTCGCGCTGTCCGGGCACATACAGCAAAAATTATGACACTGAATTTGGAGTCTCATTTGAAACCGACCAGACGGTGTCAGACGTGTCCTCCATGTTTTACAGCGAAAGCTGTTATGAGATCATTTCACCGGCCGTTTTTGGCGCCGTAGTTGTCCGCCGCCGCCGCCGGTGTCCGTAACCAGTATCGCTCGAAATAAGAAAACAAAAACGAAATAAGAAACATATTCCAGGATGGAACGAGGTTTGAACCTGGGCCCTCTGCGTGGGAGCGCCGTATTCAACCTCTGAGCCATACCGGTGCTTGAAACTGCTTTGCAAAAGGGTCCTATACCGGCTTCATGTCGGGAAGGAACCACATTAGCATATGCAATATAGCGTGGTAGAAGAGTAAAATAAGCACCAAGTGTCGCACAACACGAATTTTGTAGCCAGGCGTCACACAATGCGAATTGCGCAACGAGTAGGTTCTTGAATGCTTCCAACCCATTACAAAGGGCTCTGCCATAATTCTTCATCGTCATCAGGCACAGCATCAACAAAGTGCGCATAACGCCTGCATGCGTTTAGCAGGTACCAACGCTCTCCGTATAATGACGAAAAATGGCATAGTGCCTGCTGCCCTACTTCTCAAAAATTACAATGATTTATAGCGTAGTGGGCTCCTCGCAAGTGCACTTGTATTGGTTGCCAAGGAAGCCCATAAGCGCGCGATCCACTTCCTCGGGGTCTCAGTAAAATTCGTCGCCCCCCCCCCCCCCAGTCTCTCTCCCACGTCAACGTATGTTATACAGCATGGCGGAAGAGGGAAATAGCGACCGGGCGTCACCCAATGCAAATTACGTAACTGGTGGGCCGTTTAGAGCTTCCAACCCATTACAAAGGGCTGAGCCCTAATTCTTCATCGTCATCAGTCGTCGCGTCAACAAAGTGCACATAATGCCTTACAGACGTGTAGCTGGTGCCTCGCTTCTTCGCAGAATGACGCATATTGGCTTAGTAGGTGCTTCCCATCTTCACAAAAATTGTGATTTATGGCGTAGTGGGTACCCTTCTAGTGTACTTGTATTGTAGCCCCAAGCGGGCTCTAGAAACGCCGCTCTTCCAGCTTTCGCTGTGACTGCGCTGCGGTTTCAGCGCAGGCCTGGCGTCTTTTTTTTTTTTTTTTTTTGAGGCTACAGTGTTTGTTGTTTCTACCGACTTGTTCGCTGAAATGTTCCAATATTACTCAGTCTCTGGCAAGAGACTGGGTAATATTGAGACTGAGTATACATCTATTGTACATAAACTACATGCAGACGTACTGAATCATGTTTTCATTTATTGCAACTTACCGGTCTTGAACACCGATCAAGGGGGAGATTGTGTTTTTATTTCTACGTTTTTGGTTATTTAGAGCGATATTATTTATTGTTCAATAGTAAAAACTCTCATCACAATACCACTCGCGTTGTATTTGGCTAAAAGTTCAACGAGTACTGGCACAAAATATCGCGGCTGAGATAACCTGCGGGATCCATTCCTGTGAACATGCGCATGCCACCTACCAAATGTCAACAGCGAATATAGCTTAGGAGGTAATTTATACGAATTTTGACATTTGCGTGCGCGATACAGCGCTAAACGCCGCACCTCGCGAGATTGACATCATGTAAGGTGACCTGTAGGTGACCCCCAACTTCCGAGACGTCACCACTGCTTCCGAGCTCCAATCTGGCGCCTGTAGTATGATGACACCATAGTCCCTATTTGCGCTTTTGTCCCAAGTTCGTCCTCAAGAAAGTCGTTGCCGCCAGACGACGACGACGACAACGACGATGGTGATGTGTGTGTGGGGGGGAGGGATCAAACCCCGTCGAAATGTTTAACTTTTGCATGGTTATATATACACGCACATACAAACGCACGCACGAACATACATAAAGTATAGTTGGACCCCCCTCCCCTCCCCCTTTTCTGGAAACGCCCCTGGCTCGTACTAAAGTTGCCTTGCCGAAACACCACTCTTCTTTCAGGTCGTACGCGTAGTTCGAACTACCGCGTTGAACTGCCGGATCCACAGTGGATCCAGCACTTTTGATAGCGCACAGCTCACGTGCAATGCCGTGAAGCCACAAACGATCCGCCCGCCTAAGCTTCAAATCACTCGAGGGAGCTCTCGGCTGCAACACAGGGATGTTCCGTACTATAAACAGAGGTCAGCAGAATTCTCACTTTCGAGGACCGAAATTTTCTGTCAAGTCAAGCTTGTAATGAGTTTACGATGGCGGCGTTATCGTACGCGTAAAGCCCGCCGCCGGTGGGGTACAGAAATGCGGCCCTCGAATTAGGTGCGCCTGTCAAATGTGTGTTTGTATACGGGCCGTTTCTCAATAATTATTCTCTCGACCGTGGGCTTGTGGGCGATCAGCCGTTTCTGATGTGGCAACCTGATCTTTTATCGAGGTGACTCGTCATTCGACGTTGCACACATTTCATTGTTGCCTGAATATGAACGCATGACCTCGCGTTCCGGCGGCGAAACACGAGTCAGCAGGCACGACGCCAATTGTGTAGGCGCGCCCTCAGGCCCCATCCGTGACCAATCAGAGCCGTTTCGCTTCCGCCGGGGATAGACAGAGGAAGAAACAATGACAGAAACAAAGAAGGAACAGGAGGTCAGGTACGCACACGCCAAGTTTCACTGACCCCCTATTTCTCGATAGGGGAAGGGCTCCCGAATTTTTTAATAACTTTTTTCCTCATGAAAACATACAGGAATAACCATGTCTATGCACATTCACGGAAAAGTGCACTAAAAATTATGTTATTGGAGAAAACTTCAGAAACGACGGAAACGCTTTGTTAGAGGGACTGTTCGTGGCCTCAAAATTGCCTAAAGGCCCGAACACACGCACGCGTTGCAGCGCGTCAACGCGTGACCTTTTGACGCGGCGCCGCGCCCTCTCCCCATGGAGAGGGAGGGCTCGCAGCTTCGCGTCAAAAAATCACGCGTTGACGCGCTGCAACGCGTGCGTGTGTTCTATGCACCAAGGAACTGGTCTTCCACGCCTTTTCGAACATAAAAAAAAGATCTCGGTGCCCCTAGTTATGCTGGCTACATGCGGCCCCGGCGATTTTGGGAGCCGGAAACATGGATGTCAAACTTCAGTCCCTGCAATCTCGGAGGCAATGCCCCGACAGTGTTGTGCTGTGAAATCAAAATATTACGTCTTCACTGGCATAATTTGCAATATTGGCTCCAAAAGTGTAAAATTTCTTGCGTATACCAGATTTCCTGTCCGCTAAAATTAGCTAGAGATCCCACGAGAAAAGTAAGATTCCCTGCGTGGAACTCCAACAGTGATACGAACGGGCATATTATAATGAGCTTGCTACGCTATTTGGCTTCATCGCGACATATCAATCCGATCTTCCCGCGCGTCATACTAGAAATTTATCCCGCGCCGTCACTCCTACATAAATTACGGCCAGCTGGTTCGGGGCATAGCAACAAAAACTCCGCTATTGACGTTCCCGTGCAAAAAATAAATTAAATTGCGATAGCAATTATATGGACAGTCTCGGCTGGATCTTGCCGTCGCCGTCGCCGTCGCCGCCGTCATGCACCGTATATGTATAAGTATGTATATATATATAAAGGCCCCAAAGAAAAATAACTCAGAAAAATGCTTCCGAAGCGCGGAATCGAACCAGGGACCTCTTGATCCGCAGCGAGCGGCGCTATCCACTACGCCACGAAACGCAGATCCTCCACGTAGCTAACGGCGAGCGTTATATACACACCATTTAGCGCTGGACGGACTCGGAGACAGCAGGCGATAATAAGCGTTTCTTCATTACCAGCGAGGTGGCGCTAGGATCCCGACGGGCGCATTTAAAAGTCGTCGGCGAGCTCGCTCGCTTCTTCTTATATTTGCGCATGGGAGAAGCTTGCCCTTCCGCTGTCTGCTCGCGCGGTTTTCTCGTGGCGAGGGGTAGAGGAATGTTTCACGCTTTCACCGTGATGTCCGCGCTCATGTTACGGCGCGTACGAATGTCACTCGAGCTCAGGGACGCCGCCAAACGAACAAACAGAAGATGAACGCGAACTATCAAGTGTCACAGCTCGACACTTGAAGCACGCTAGTTTCCTTCGCTGCTTCGGCCGCCTTTGCAACAGAAGCGCTGTTCCAACTGAGACTATTAGTTCCTTGCTATCGCATTCATTGCTTCGCCCTTGCGGCGAAACTGTGACTTTTTTTTTATTGTTCAACAACGCACAGGAGAAATCTCCCACCGGCACCACCTTGGAGGTCAAAGCGTAAGACTTGTTACTCACTACTACGACCACGACGACTACGAGGGACGAACGGGTGCCGCCTTAAGGAGCTTCGCCCCTAAAAAGCAATATAGCTGCGGGCTAAGATCTCATGAAAGCACGGTAACAGCCTGAATTACGGCACATCCGATTATGGTGGAAACGTTACTGTTTTCCGACATCGCGCGCCGAATCGTGCCAGTGGGACCCGTGCTGGTGTCGCGAATTTCGGTCGCCGCTATGCCTTGGCTCTGAAAAGTTTTGTAATTCGGCTTTGTAGCAAACATCCACGTGGTGTGGCTGGTAATTGCGAGCTGCAGCCCCCCAAAATATCGGTCGACTGCCTAAAACTTGTTTCAGCATGTGCCCTCATCGGGAAAAAAAGAAAAAAAAGCTTTCACTTGCAGTGAGTTACGCTAGCTCTTGCCTGGAAATTTATTCTATTCTTCACGGAGTCCTAAATAGCATATTTGAAGCTCGGGATCCGAGCGAGTGAGCTCTCCGATAACAGCCAACAAGCGTCGTCTTTTTTCTCGCCGATCGGGATGGCTTGCCAGATACCAGCCTTGTCGAAGACATCCGCTTCCTGAACGATCGCGATCGCTTGCAAGATAAGCTGTTACATCTACTGCTACCGCTTCTACAACTAATCATGCTTGTTACTTGACATGCGGCGATAACAAAAACACCATATCGGGCGCTAACGCACAGCACGCGCGAGAAAGAATACAGAACTACACCGCGTAGTCACAGAACACCCTGACAACATTGCGCGATACGATGTGTCGTGGTTCATGGTTCCCGCATGCCGCGCATTAGCCCGATTCTCTCCCACTCCACCGCTCCGAAGGCGATGACAGCATCGAGGTGCGCCACTTCCCCGCAGCCGCAGCGGCCGTTTGATTTGAAAAATGCGTTCACAAAATATCGAGCCAGTGCTACCGCGACTTTCGTTGCCTTTCAATAAAGTTACTGTGGATTTTCCCTGATGGGAGCACAATTTCCCCGAGTTTTCCCTGAGAATTTCCAGACTACCCAAAATCCCTGAGAATTCCCGGTTTTCCCGGTCGGTAGACACCCTGGTTCTAATATCATTACTTTACCAGAAGCGACTAGTTACGTAAGTTGCGCTGCCAGTTACCGGACCCTGTAATAGTTCCGAAATGCTCCTTGGCGTCGCCACCGCGCGCTATCGGACGGTCGCGCGAGAGTACCAGAATCTTTTCTCCACTTTGGCAAAAAGAAAGAAAAGGCCTTGCAGCGGGTATTTTGGGCAATATTTGCAGTGGCACTGTATTTCTTTGCTGGCGGCGATGGCGTACGCGGAGATGCAAATTTTTACTTGGTGGTTAATGCGTAGTTATGCGGCGTTCCCGGCAGGTACGCATTAAAGGGACACTAAAGAGAAACAATGAATTGGTTTAGATTGATAAAGTGTGCTCGGAGAACTCTTCAGCAGTTCATTTCACTACCATAGGTTTATTAGCGGAGAAAACAGTTGTTTCATTTTTAAATTTCGCGCTTGTGTAATTCGAGACGTAAAAGATTTCAAAGAGCATTTAACGTATTTTGGCACCACTGGCTCGACGAAATTTTCACAAACTCGTTTTGTCAAGTCTCTGGCCCCCTCAGAGGACAATGTACTTCGATTTAACCGATTAGGAACTACGTAAGCCCAAGCAGGCGCCGTCAAAAATATGTCACGGCAAATGGTGCGGGAATTCCAAGGTGGCGTCGCCACCTGTATTTTCTTTTTGCGAGTTTTCTCGCTTATTAGGAGTCTTCTCGCAGCAAGCGTGGTGTTTGTGGTATCGTGGAAGACCACTTTACTAGTGCGAGAAAAATCGTTTTGCTCTTTAGTGTCCCTTTAACGAGGCTCCACTGTATTGCAAAAGACACGGTAATACTATCAGTGCTGGGCCCTACATGCACAAAAGATTAAGCTTTGCAACGTAACAAGCCATAGCCATCCAGCACACCTATTAAGCATGGAAGGAGATGCCAATTAAAACAGCGAACTTGAAAATCTTGCGACCAAATGGTGAGGCAAGTTGTCATACTTTGTGCCCAGCTGCCCTCAACATACCATTTCAAACACTGAAGCAACAAATACTCTATATAGTTCATTAAAGTTTAACAAAATTCTTCATTTCTCAGCAGTCTTCATTTATTTCTCAGTGTTTCTTGCTACCATCGCTAAGCACTGTGCTCTACTCATACCAGAATACACTGTAACCAATGACAATCTGCACTGCTGCGCTCCAGGCAGGCCTCCTTGCCAGTTGCATAAACAAGAGGAACCAAATGCACTAGCTGCACTGCTTTAAAAGAAGCTTCTCAACAGTATCCAAGCTACTTTGAATTCCCCACGGCTATATGAAGATGTGTGCATCAGTCTAATAACCACACATATAAAATTGAAGCATGAACCACCAAGAAGAGTGCACATTTATCTGCTATTTCAACATCATCCAAAATATATTTCTCACTTCTCCATTAAAAAAATGTTCTTGTGAGTAACCTAACTGAGGTGTCAGTGAGCATTTGCCGGACCCTCAGAAAACACACAGCACTTCACTGTACAAAAGAAGCTGGGAGGCGTCAAGTCAGTTTATTGGCTCAGTGCTGGGCCTTGAGTTGAAGGCGTCGGTCACGTTCCTCGGCAACGGTCAGCTTGATGCCCTTGCCACGAGGCAGCGAGATGTAGGGCTTTGTGCTCTTTCCAATCACAAAGATGTAGTTCAACCTGCACGAATACGATGCACCAGCTTTTGATCATATTCGTGTGTGCACAGAAGCCGAAGTTGCCCAGCTATCACTGTACGAAACCATGCTCAGTAAGACCAATCACAAGATCAGTGTATCACAAAAGCAGATATGTTCTCCTCATAGCATGGTATCACACAGCGTACTAAAATGAGAACTATTACAACAAAATGGTTAAGACATTTGCCCTGTTGTTTAGACTCTTTAAGCTTGATTCCATCAAATATTAAGGTGACGAAAACTGTTGGCCTTCTGTTTCATGTTCAACTGTCAAGAAATTTAGAGCTAAATTTCACAATAATTAAAAAAAAAACAGCAAAGGTGGGAATGAAGCCCCAACAGTATTCCATTAAAAAACAACTCTCGCCAAATGTATGTAGCATTCAACAATAAAACATGGCTTCAAGCTAAAGTTCCATGCTGGGCATATGTTGGCTACACTCTTCACCACAGTAAACAAATTAACCCTGCTAAAACCAAGCACTGTGAAATCACAGCACTCCCGAAACACACCTGGTGGCAAACGAGTGACCCTGGGAGTCCTTGACGTGGACAATGTCGAATGAACCAGGGTGCCGCTCCCGAGAGGTGATGATACCCACACGACCCAAGTTGTGGCCACCAGTCACCATGCACATGTTGCCTGTAACACAAAACCAGAAAGATGTGCTTGCTCACTTGAAACCTACAACAGTTACCCCATATACTACAAAAGAAAACTGGCAGACACCTTTACTTAATAGTTTCTCAGGGTTGCAGAAGCTATGCCAAACGCTCTCAATGATTGCCAGTAAAGTTGTTAGATGTTGGCGATCGTAGTGGTAATCGTTATTTACTGAACCCTTTGTGGCGCTTCGCCATTTGACACTGATGTACTGCAGCGAAGTTGACATTAGAAACCGTTCTGCAGCACAGTTGGCATTGCAAAAACTAAAATACGCCTTTTGTGCATACCCCACTCTGTTTTCATGAAGCCACTGTTTGGCAATGCCTAGCAGCAGTTGTACAGTAAGCGTGCACTGCAGAATGACAGAAAAAATTTCTTGTCTATTTGCTATTGAGTTCCTCACACTGACTAAAACGCACGAAACCGTAAATAATAAAGGCCACATGCAAACAGGAGGAGAATGCTCCCTTGAATAAAGGCAGAACCATAGATGTTCTCTAACCTTTACATCGTTGGGGAGAGGGAAGGTCCCATGGGAAAGCTGTTGGGTTTTCTCATTGCCAGAAAATTTTAGAACCACTTTCCTTTGTTATATTCTTTTACGTAATGAGCAACGCCGATTTATGAGAGATTAGTCGGGAGGATTTGTCTGAAACTAAGTGCCTCCCAACCAAATAGGGACAGTTGGCAAGTACGTGCATGGGCAAGCATGATTAAGGGGGGAAGCGGGTCTTTGAGACCGAAAATCAGAAAAAAAATCGAATTTTTGAAAATGTTTTATTTGGATTCTGCCGCTACTGATGCATAACCTCGCCAAGTTTCATGCGTCTTAGATCAGTATTTTAGCCGTGACAGCATTTTATGTGCCGTCAGCGAGCTAAATTTTTAGCGATGAACGCGTAAAAAACGGGCTTATTCAGCGCCGCGCTGTTGCCGTTCTACGTTACCTACGGCAGCCATCTTGGTCGCATTCGAAAGAGCCGCGCTTTTTCTTGAATATCCCGCCGCCCTTGTTTCCGTCCACTCAGAATTCACGTAGAAAATCCGCGCCAAAAAAAGGTCCCTCCGCGTGAGCCTATTGGCACAGTGAGCCCACGTGACTAAATAACGCCTTCCGATTCGTCGGGCCTCCCGCGCTGTCTGCTACAGTGCACGTAAAGCGGCAAGTTGATGTCGCCGTAGTATAACTGTGTTGTTCTCGTCGATTTACGTCCGTAAAGTTCCAACCCGCGCAAGCTGGCAAGAAACTGGAGCAGGCGTTTTTATCATCCTCAACAAAGACTGCACGTTGCGGCGGCTTACTGGCACGGCGCCAAGTGAGCTAGACGAAGTGCGCCGCAGCCGCCGGGAGTGAATTAGGCCTACGCTCTCGGCCGCGTTTTGGAACTTTGATCGTGGCGAAGCCGTATCGAAAGTTGCGCAGCGCTCATAAATTCGAAAAAAAAAAAAAGAAGCGAGATCACGGCTCGGGTGCATCAGAAGCGCATCCAGCGGAGGACGGCGTGGTGGCGGAACGCGATTCATCGGTCGAAATGCCGACTTCACCTGTGTCGGCGGCCGCCTCGACGACGTCAGTGATAGGAAGCGTGGTAGAAGGATCGACACGACGTTCTTGACTAGCACCGATCGTGCGCAACAGCAGAAAAAGACTGAAGATAAGATCTCCGGCTTATCGGCAACTTCCGCTAGCGAGCGCAAGCTGCGCACGCTCGCTACAGCGTGCGAGGGCTCTGACCCGTCGGCGGCTAACTACGGCATCGTCGACTTCTCCGCAATCAACAAACTGCTTGAAATGACATGCACTGGGGCCGTTTCGATTGGAAAATGTGATAGGCTACTCTCCTGGTGTCTTCTAAGGCATTTATTTGCAAAGTAAAGCATTTTTACTTGTGTAGCGCTCCTTGAAGATACAGAGTTTTGTTTTTTGCTTTTTTCTCAGTTTCAATTTTTTGGCCACCTTTCATTCTTTTAGCGAGCGTTTCTCAGCTTTGGTACACTCGATTTTGATCATTTTTGTATTACTGAAAAGCTGGATGTTTAGTGAGTGCAACAAAGTGTCATATGTTACTATAGAAAAGCGTAAGTTTTTACAAGAGAGAAAATAACAAAAATACATTTTCTCGGTAATCGAATGGCGGATTTTGAAGCTTCATAACTTTTGTTGTAGGAAAGCTAGAACCATGAAATTTGCTTTTTGCACTCTTTGATAACTGTAGAATGCAATGACATTCAATTCAGCAGGATCCGAGTAGCCAATTTATTGAAAAAGTGATTAAACGAAATTTTAATGAATGATTAATTAAAAAAATTGTCGTAAGGGCTACATAAAAACCGAGTTCATATTTGATATTTACACATGTAAATACATGATCACCGAACTTTTCATTATCCTAACTTAAATAAAAAGATGCTTCATGTCAAAGTGCCCCTTCCCCCCTTAATGTTGGTTTCTCATGGTAATGCCCTACACCGAAAATGAGCGATGTAGTGCGACCGTCGGAAGCCATTGCTTTTGGTCCGCTTTTTGACCACGGCTCCCAGTTGGAGGGGTAACCATGGCTTCGATTGCGACCGCAGTGCATGGGACATTGACAAATCTGTAACAAGCGAACTTTCTTGGCAAACATTCTAAGCCTGAACGATGCATGTGAAGCACTAAGTGAAAATAGTTTGAAAGAACACTTCTCACCAGTCTTAACTTATCGTTGCACTTTAGTGTCCCTTCGAAGGAATTACAGCTCTGACCATGAAACTGAATATGTCATGGCACTGGAAGCTTTTAGACGTGTGCTTCATGATCTCCTTCCATTACAGTGGTGGACCCAGTTCTGTTATACCAATGGATGAAATAGCCACGTCCGTAATTCGGTGGATGCACCTTTATAGCAAATACGAGCATTTCAGCATCAAAGAAATGTGTGGCCACCACTGATCACAAATATGCGTAGGGCAATGGGAAGACATTAGAAACAGTATGTGTGCACAAAAGGAAAACTGGAGATGCACACACTAAAGCATTTATGTAAACCAGTGAACCCATTTCACATTGCCCTGAGTAGTTAACTGGCTGTTAAACTTTTCCCATAAAATACACTAAAATAGTTTGGGGAAAACACTACAGAAAGCTCAACTTTCAGTCATTCTATGCCAGTGTAACATTGTAACATGGGCAAGTTAGCCAGAAGTGAGTGGCCCAATGCCTTTCATACGAGTCTCAGCGATGCAGTGGTCTGCTGCATATACAGTAAAAGCTCGTTAATTCGACTCTCGTTAATTCGGAAAATCGGTTAATTCGGACACGTCATCTGGTCCCTGTAAATATACGCATCACTCTATGAGACTGGGCGCTCGTTATTTCGGACAGATTTGACCGCAAATCGGATAATTCGGCGACTTTCGGGCCGCTGGCAAGGCTCGAAAACGAAAAAAGAACAATTCGGAACAAAAGTGAAGCTCAAACGCAGCATCGCCATGGACATCAATTATAGACTTTGCTTGGATTGAGACTGGTTGAACCAGTTGAACGCCTTTTTTTCGCGTGTGGGTTTTGTTGCTTTGTTCCCGTTGGTGTGCTGCATCGTTGATCGCCGATTTATCGAGGAACGTTTCAGTACGGCTCCTTTAGCTTGATCGTTGCTGGTGCTTTTGTGCTGACTTCTCGTGCGACCACACTCTCCGCCGATGGCAACGCCGGCGAAGCGGCCCAAGTACGAGGCCAAGGACTTCACCACCAAAGTAGAAATTTTGCGTGCTCTGAATAACGGGCTCTCCCGACAAGAAGTGATGAAGAGTGATGAAAGGGGATCCTTCAATCGGCGGCAAGAAGCAAGGAACGAGTAACCGTACTTTTATCCGCCAACGTGACGGGAACAGAGCGCTTGCCGCTTCTCGTTATCGGAAAGGTTCAAAAGCCACGCTGCTTTAAGAACATCAACAATCTTCCCGTGGATTACCGTGCCAACCGAAAAGCGTGGATGACGGGTGAAACTTTTGCGGTACTGCAGACATCATGCGAGCTGCTGAGCACCTTGAAGGGCTCAGAAAAATTGTGTCCGCGCGAATTTCTGCTCGAAAACAGACAAGCATCCGCGATTACTTTGTTAAGTAAAGGTATGTTGAAAAAACTCGTGCATTTATTGTGTTTATTTCGACCATTCGATAATTCGGACATTCGGTTAATTCGGACATTTTTTCCGGTCCCTAGAAATCCGAATTAACGAGCTTTTACTGTACATGGAAAGGTTAGAAGAGGATGAGTAGACTGACCGGAATCGAACTTGATGTAGTCGTCGATCTTGCCGGTGGCCAAGTCAACCTTGACGGTGTCGTTGACCTTGATGAGGGGGTCAGGGTAGCGGATGGTGCGCGCGTCGTGGGTGGTGAGGAAAGGCACTCCCTTGGGGCCCACCTGCACCCGCTTGACACGGCACAGCTTGTACTTGGCCTCCTCGGGTGTGATGCGGTGCAGGATGAAGCGACCCTTCACGTCGTACAGCAGCCGGAAGAACTCGCCAGTCTTCTCAATCGTCACCACATCTGCATAAAGGCCCACCGTCGAGTCTCCAGGCTGCCATTTCACCAGCAAAGCATCACAAGCTCGCTCGCACAAAAAAATTATCTCAGGCACCACATTTATGAAGCCCACTACAGCACCACTCAAGTTGTGTGGATTTCAGTGAAACTTGTACTGTTCTTTCTGCCCTGCCACTGTTTTATATTGGAGAGGGGTGAAGCTACAAAAAAAAAAAAAAAAAAGAACTCGTGCAAGTTTTTATTGTTTCACGGGGTTGCAGCACAGTCAAATCCCGCTACAACGAAATTGACGGGACGCCCGAAAAAGTTCGTTGTCGCGGAATTTCGTTGCAGCGAAATTTCATCTATAGACAACAAAAGTTAGGAAGATCTGATGATCATGACTCGTCCTTTGGTCCCGGCAAGCGTATGCATTGTCCTTTGCATTTAACTGTCGCTAACTCGGACGCACTTGGCCGCACACCGTGCGAATGTATTTTCTCGCGTATAACACGCACAAAATATACAGAAAAAAAAATTTAGCGCTAAACTCGGGGTGCGGGTTATACGCGAATTTCGTTGCGCAAGTTGGCTTCACGGCAACGCAATGAAGGCGGCTTTGCGTCAATAGGCGAGTTATACACGTGGGTTATACACGAGCAAATACTATATGCAGGCTACCCTCGAAGCGTGCCGGGCGCGTAGCGCCGCGAAGGAGCATGCCAAAGTTCGCTAGAGGCTAAGTGAAAACGAAGTCGACGAAGTGCCGAAGCTCCGCACTACCACAGTCATAAGCGAGAGAAAGGAAAGTCGAAACGCTTCGTGCCGTTTCACGACTTTATTGCCTTTAATCTTTCTCCCGGTGTGTTGGCTGCGTACTTCAGCATATTCGCTATCGATAATCGCGACGATAGTCTGCGCAGCGCTTCCGGCAAACGGCGACGGTAGTTCCGTTTTCAATCTGTGCGCGCTGGTCGTGCGTGTGCCTTCAGAACTGCATCGTTGCTATCTGTGATCGCGCCTACCGTGGTTTTGGCCGCAGCATTGCATTGAGTCGGTGCGCGTACGTTCGATGGATGCGCGCGTACTTTCGTGGTCGCCCGTGATCGCGTCGACACGACCGCATTTGTATTCACAGCGGTTGCGGCAGAATGCAGTTACGCTTGGACTAGGTGCGCGCTGGCGGCGCGTGTGCCTTCAAAACGCCATGGATGTCATTCACGATCGCAGGGCTTGTGACGACGAGCAGTAGTTTTGTCTTGAGTGCTACGTCAAAACAATGGCGGGAGTTCATCAACGATTCTTCCGCGGCCCGCACGCGCATCAAATCCGCCGGCAGCATCATGGCGGATGGACGATCTGTCGCCGAGCATATCAATGGCGAAAAATTTACCGGGATGTGCGTGAGGTGGCAGAAAGCATGTCTCCGATGAAGACACGGGTCTTGCGATGCGGCCGCACGGCTCTGGCAACGAGAAATGGTAGAGTTTCTAGCGGAATTTCGCGGCAATCCTAGGCAAGCTCCTTTTCCTTACGTGGTGGCACTTGTGAAAACTTCGTTCAAGCGGAAATACCCAGAAAAAGTATTCGTTGTGACGAGACATTTTTCGCATTGTTTGCTATGGGCGGCAGACGGGGAATCGAAAATTATTCGTTGTGGCGGAAATTTCGTTGTAGCGGTATTCGTTATAGCGGGATTCGACTGTAATAACATACAGCCTTGAATGATTGCCACTAAAGTTTCTGGACATCAGCGATCACACTGGTACACAGTCAAACAGCACACGCACGCACAAATTAAGGGAAAAAATGTGCTATGCCCCGTGACAACTGTAGCACCTTTGGACTCTTGTACGCTTTCCTGCATACAGCAACTGTATGGTGTGCATGCGCTGCTGTCTACATGTTACTGAGAATGCCTCACTAAAACTAAAAATAACATGCCAGACTGCAAATCGCAAAAGCCATGCGCAAATGCTGCGGCAGTGCTAATTTTGATTAAAGGCCAAACTGAAGGCACCCTCTCCTCTACACCTATCAGTAGGGAGTGGCCCCTATGGAATGCTGTCGGGGTTCTTCAAGGCCAGAAAATATTAGAACCTTTGTCCTTTATTTTCACAGTTGGGTTAGGACTGTTAGAATCTGACTTATTGCCATGTCCATACAATCGGGAGAAGCGGAAGGTATCCATGATAGAGTGAGTAGGCACAACTTCACGAGGACAAAAAAAAAAAAAAAAACACATTCAGGCAAATATGCAAAGGCTTGCAAACCGCATTGGCACAGTTAACATTGCCTTGCCATATGGCGACACATGTAGTCTCACCAACTGAAACTGAGGCATGCTGAAGTTTCGTAGAAAGAAGAAATCGGCTTCTTTGCAAATGGGACTGTCACTTTTTCATAGATCAGAGAAGTGCACCGGACAAATGTGGCGACCAATAAACTTCTCTACCTTGTGTTGTCCTGCTGCGCAATCGCAAACTACCACTCGGGGCAGCCCAGTATGCTTATAAGGGAAGCAAAGGAAAATCGCAATAAAAGCAAACGACGATCCTGAGGAATGATGGAAGAAAGCACACGACTGCAAACGGTACTTTCTACCGCCCTCCTAATTGTACCGCTCACACTCCCGAATGCACGCGGGAAAGACCTGTGCCGCGAGAAAAAGCAAACTTCTTGAGGCGTTTCACACTGCTTGATGTATGAAGTGTTCCAGCTATTTTTGTTCATTGTAGTCATAAATTTTCCTATGCACTGGCGTTAAAGCACCATTGTGCTAAAGAATAGCTCGACGTAAAGGACTAATTCGATTTATCTGAGTTCAAAATAGTCTGGTGTGAATGTACTGATGCGATATTTCAAGACAGTTTTCTGCTTTACTCATACTCAATACTTATTTGAATGTTTCAATATTTGCCCACCTCTATGCATCAGCACCAATGCATTCCTCAGGCTATGCTTAGCCGTACCAGATATCGCAGGCTGCAGCATCGGGAAAAATTTTCACCGCCATGCACCGCAGCTCACCATCGCACTCATCTCTATAATGGTAACAGGTGCTGCACGGTGCATATGAGTTTGGCCTTCAACATTGTCCTTATCAAAGACCACGTCAAGGCTGGCAGTGCATAGCAATAATATATAGACAAGGACGTGATGAAACAAGACGCTACATACATGTGAAGCACACTCGTATCACTCCACAGCACTATGTTCCACTACTATGCGAGCACTTGCCATTTTGTCAAAGTGGAGGCGTGCACTCTGACGCAATGTTCCCACAGAGCCAGCATATGAAGCAGGCCTTGAAGACACCCCCCTCTGACGGTGTACTCTGTGGGCATACATGCAGTGTAGGCACATTGTTGGACCCAGACAGGCAGTGCAGAGCCATGCCCGAGCTTTGGATGGTGCCAGCACGTGCCACCCTGGCACACGGACTAATTTGTAAACTTCACAACAAGCACAAATTCAAACTACAGAAAATTAGCAGTGGCACTTATGCAAGGAATTTTAGACTGCCCGGGGTCCTTAACCCTTTGAGGGTCGAATTTTTTCGCAAAATCCATTCCAAAAATGTGATTTTTTTATTGCTGAAATAAATTCTTCAGACGATTCTATTTAAAGGGGCGATGCCACCAAATTTGTGGCTTGCGCGTTCTTTGCTGTAAGCGTTTCCTATAGCTCCAGGAAGCATGATGCACGCACCAAGATTCGTGTATTCTCGCTAAATAATTTAATATCGCCTTTTGATGTGGACAACTTTCGGTTTCGGTTTCTGGGCGCCGAGGTTGGGCAGTGACGTAGAAGTGTAGGAGGCGTGGTCACGTGACCACACAAGGCTGTGACGCACTAAACCAGGAAGCGATCGAAACTCGGCGAGTGATGTAGCAACCGATGCTTTGCCGGTACAGCGAAACCTCGTTAATACGTACCTGCCGGGAACGCGGCATAACTACGCACTAAACGGTAGTACGCATTAAACACCAAGTACAAATTTGCATCTCCTAGCGTGCACCATCGCCCAAATAAATAGAGTGCCACAGCAAATATTGCCTAAAGTACCCACCGCAAAGCCTTTTCTTTCTTTTTGCCAAAGTGGAGAAAACATCCTGGCACACTCGCACGACCGCCCGATAACGCGTAGTGGCGACGCCGAAGAGCATTTCGAAACTATTGCAGGGTCCCTGATACGTGGTCAACGCAGTGACAGACATAGCGACAGAAGGGACAGTGTGATTTCCGCGGTATATGTGCGTGCGTCTAACTGCGATCTGCCACTAAACGAAAACTGACACAGTTCCAGTGAAACGCGGTACGGCCGCGTGGAGCCGATCGTCTCCCGGCTAGTTGCGTGCAGCGCGTCGCCTACTCGGCTCACGCCGTCACTACCGGGCCGCTTGCTGTGCCGCACGCGCGCATTTATCGTGGGAATGTTGTTCGTACCCACTTCGCTCCAGATCGTGCACAGATGCGGCGAGTAGCTTGTTCGGTTAACGCAGCGATGACGAGCTTCATGCAAGCGATGCGCACTCCGCGATGCTCTAGCGGTCCTGGCAGCGGACGGAGGCGCGTTGTGTGGTCGCCTAATAAAAGCTTGCAGTATGGTTACAACCACGCTACGCTTGCAGTATCGTACACGTGCGTTTAGTGTGATAGCGTCAATGCAGCAAGGTTTCTCGGCGCCCGCGACCCGCAACGCTAACTACGCAACAGCGATCTGCTTTCGGTTCTACAAAGCGGTGCGCGCCTTATGACGGCTTAGTAGCGTTTGCTGTCGGGCTAGTTGATACATGGCTTAAGTTCTTCGACCATACCCGAGCATTTGTGCCATTAATTCAACTTCAGCCTTGAAGACGGCCGCGCACAACGAAGCGGCAGCGATCGGCGGCCCAGCGCGTTCAGGTTGTCGCCTAATAAAAGCGTGCAGTAGGCTTAAAAAGTAGCGCTGCGCCGCACGCGTGCCCGAGCAGATAGCTGAAGATACTTATTGTGATAAGATTGTCGGCGATAAGTCATGGCGCGTTCGTCGGTGGCCGCCACCTCGCCTTCGTTCTTCCCCGATGCTTACCCGCAAAGGCGTCGCCGCAATCGCGCGGAAGTCGGAATCGGGGATTGACTGACCTGCGCGCTTCTCAAAAAGGCGGAAGACCTTTGGCGGCACATTCTGGCGTCAGGAAGTCGAGCAGCACAGTAAAATTTTATGGCACAAAAAGCTATCGCGGTACGCAGGGTACGCACTAACCGGTAGGCACAGGGCGAACCACTACGGCTTAAGCGGTCAGCGAATGCATTGGGCTCTATGGGACTCGGTCGGGGATTCGTCGCAGCTACGTTTTAACCGTTAGTACGTTTAAAGCGGGTACGTATTAACGAGGTTTGACTGTACTATAGTGAATTAGAATATATTCTTGTTCACTACAGCTGGTACGTACGTTGCGGAAGTGGCGGAGGTCCGGAGGTCACTCACGTTACCACAGCAGATTTGGTGTGACGTCACTACAACTTTCGTTGCCCATCCTACAGATCTACGTCAGTGTTGGCGCGCTAGCGATGGGTTTCCACCGGGAGAATGGGCATTTAGGTACACTTTGGAAGTGAATTAAAATATATTCTAAACGTTTGCTGTGTCCGACCCTTCGTGTGGAATGTACTTGCATACAGAGGAAACCCACAGCAGGCTTGTTATAGCCTCGGAATTTAGTGGCACCACCCCTTTAAGAAAAAAATTGTCTAAAATTTTTTTTCGTGACCGTAAAGTGACAAAAAAATCAGTTTTGTTGCTACATACATATGGTTTATTCGTAGTAAAATCAAGCAGAATCCTAAAAAAAAAAAGAAGCTTCACAGTTTTTTATGAATAAAAATTATGCATTGTATTAAACATAGCTCACAAACATACAAAAATAAGCGCACCAGACTACGTTTCCGGTTAAAAACGCTCGTGCTCAAGCACTAAAAACTTTTCAGCGTGTGATAGTCTTTGAAGCATGGCTCCCCGCGCACGCGTTTCAGATGTCGCTCCTTGATTGTCATCGGAGTCTGAACTGGTCAAAACTCCTCGTCTGACGAACTGAAATCCAATGAATCAGATTCTGATCGGCAATTGGGGAATAGTCTGCATCGGAAGAATCGCTGCTCGACTCACCGGCAGCAGCGCAACCGACGCGCGCTTCCATAGCGTGAGCGAACTGCGTTAGTGAGCACACGGAAGAAAACTCTATGGTTCTGCGCCCGTCCGGAAAACAAAACGAGTGAAAAAGCTACAGTAATACTTCGTCTTATCGCCAACAAGACGTAGTTAGTTTTTCCGAGAACCCAAAACAGGAAACGCAATCACGGCGGCGTCGTTTGTGTAATTTAGCGCCGCGCGGAAACAGATGTAATCGCGCGCCGGGGTGCAATAAATGAGAGAGTAACAAGCGGTCACCCTTTGAGAGATTAGAAATCAAACAGCCATCCGCTTTGCGGGCGCAAGAAGCGAAAACCAACCTAAGGACGAAACCGAAACGAGCCGGACCGCGTGCGCGCGTTCTGATGAGAGACTACAAGCCGCCGCGCCTCTTTGGAAAGAAAACAAAAAAAGACGGAGAGACATTGGCGCATTAAAAAAATTACACGAATTCCCGAAGCGTGGCAGCACATTCCAAGCAAGAGAAAAGGGAGAAGGCGCGCGTTTGAAACCAAACCGCGCCGCGGGCGCTCTCGGTTGCGCAAGCGATAGCCGGCGCGCGGCGCGCCATTTTGCGAAGCATAAAAAAAGCAACAACGGAGAGACATCGGCGCATGAAAAAAATTCCACGTATTCCCGAAGCGTGGCAGCACATGCCAAGCAAGAGAAATCATCGAAAAAGGCGCGCACTTTAAACCAGGTGCACCGCGAACGCGCTCGGATGGGCAAGCGATAGGCGGCGCGCCGTTTTGGGAAGCGAAAAAAAAAAAAACAACAGAGAGACATCGGCGCATGAAAAAAATTCCACATATTCCCGAAGTGTTGAAGCACAGGCCAAACAAGAGAAATGATCGAAAAAGGCGCGCGTTTTAAAAATAAACGCTATGCCGTACATGTACGACGAAAACCCTTTGGTACCAGGAAGCTTCTGCCGTACATGTACGGCGAAAACCCTGAAGGGGTTAACAGGCCAAATCCAACAAAGTTTCACTTAGGTTATAGGGCATATGCACTTGACATCTGCTAGGAGCGCTAGTCACTCATGGTTGCCATAACATTGTTGGTCGCATATTTTTTTTAGCCCATGGCAAAGAATCCCAGTTTTGTCCGTAAACTGCTACTGAAACAAAGTGTCTTTTTGTCCTGTTGAAGGGACACTAAAGGCAAATACTAAGTCGACGTTGATTGTTGAAATAACTGTCCAGAAGCCTCGTAGTGCTACTTTTGTGCCAAGGAAGTGCTTATTTTGAAAAAAAAAAAAAATCAAGTTTTAGCGGTCCGCATCGCGTTAGCGCACTTCAAATTACCCGCCTGAAAGTGGAGTTTCTCACGTCACTGCTGCCGTGCCCAACGTTGCCCGCCTTTACCGCGTGGCGGCGTGCGCCATTCGGGCATCCGGCAACATCACATGCATGCAGCATTTTGTCGAACGGTCTGTCAGCGACCTTCACGAGCACGCAAAACCCACGCGGCAGTACGCGATACCGAAACTACCACTGAGACGCAATCGCGTGAGCAAAGCAAAGTGCAATGGCACCAACTCGTTTGAACTGATATGGGCAAATTCAGTGCAGTCCTGCACAACTTAGTTAAAGCAATAAGGTTTTTGAGCATGAGGAATGGAAAGCTACAAGATCCACAAGGGCCATGATTCCACGACTGGCTGGGCACAGCAGCCACGCTTCAGTTCTCCCCGGTTGTTGGATATGTGAGAAGAGTTCTGCATATTTAAAAGAGTTCATCATGCAGTAAGCTACAAAAGATTTCCTGTGCGGATCCCGTAAGCACAGTAATTTGAATGGTGTGACAAAAGAAAACTGCCATATGGTTTTAAACTGAAACCTCGATATAACGAATTATCGGCTATAACGAAGTAAATGAAGAATAGCCATGTAATAGATACAGGGTTCAAAATAAATGTTTATAAAGAATTTTCGGATATAACGAAGTTATTTTCGTGGCAGATGTGACTGTTATAACGAGGTTTGAGTGTACTGGTTCCGAGTGCCACTGCAACGCCATGGACAGCTCAGAATTGTCAGCAAAGTTGATGAATCGGCAATCATACCTGCACAGTAAAAGCTCGTTCATTCAGACACTTTGGGTGTTTTCTGACCCCCGGCAAGCAAGCGTATTGTTTAATGCCATCAAACTCCTTAATTCAGTCATATTTGGCCGCAACTCTGATGATCCTCGGAGCATGCCAAGCCCGAAGCGCCGCAAAGGAGCAAAAGTGCCATTCGCAAGCAACCGAAACAGCTGCGGGCATTCAGAAAGGCGTGGCTGCCATCCACAATCTTACCACAATCGCGTCACTGGCAACCAAAGCTTCAGTCGCTGCAGCAAACTTTTGTTTTCGATTTTACTCGGCACAAGCGAACTGTGTGGGTGCTATCTATGATCGCGTTGAGAGCAACTATGGTCAGAGCTGTGACAAGCAGTAGTTTTGTTTTCACCGCATGCCTTAAGGGGGGAGGTGGCATTGAAAAAAAACTTTTTTGTTTGTTGACCTAGAGCAATGAAATTTGGCATGCATACTAATAAGTGTCTTGTATAGGGAAATATGCAGTTTCATCATGATACCTTGAGTAGTTCTCAAGTTACATCATGCTACATGGTCCAATTATATGGTCTGCTTGTGGAAAGCCTAGCGCTGTAACAAAACATGCCAGGAAGCTGCAAATGGTGTTGATCTTTACTCAAAAGAAGACTACAGGGTATGACACTCTCAGAATTGTTTAGTAAATTCTCTTTTTTTTTTAGAGATCATCATGGCTGCTGACACACATTGTCAGAAACAGTGTCATGGACAAATCATCATCTAGAAAAATAACTGGGCCATAAACAAGAAATTGAAGAATGTCATACCCACAAGCAGTGTTCAGGGATTCAGGAAAAAGAAACAGAATCAAAATCGATCCAGTCATTCCCGTGCTACTCTTTCCACGAGCAATGCACAATGTCCAAAACACACTTGTGAGAAAAAGCCTATCAAAGTTTTCGAAGTTGTTTACATTTGTTAGAAGGCACCAGCACTGTAGTCCTTGGTGTTCTTGTGTAGAGGCAACCTTTTGCGTCTCTGCCCTTTCACTTCATGCATGTGCGATGACTTCCTTGCTCGCTGAGCGTCTTTTTAGCAGCCCTGTGGAGGGTAAGGGCCCCAGGTTGCACACCCATTGCAGCACAAACCTTGGTGTAAGCTTGAAAGTTGCCTGCATTGTACCTCGCAACTGCCTCATGGACTGCTACTTCCACAGTGAAGTGGGAGGCATGCTGCTGCTTAGAAATTAGTGACCAAATCACCGAGTGAAGGCTTTCAGCGGCATTTTGTGTCTTGTTGCCACTGCAACGAGCCTGCAGTTGAGGGTCAGACAGGCGTTGGTACACTGGCCGCAACGCTTCAACAACTTTGTTGGGCAGGTTATACGTGTGTGGAAGTTGTGGCTTCCCCTCTGCCTCTGCTGCACGGTGCCTGCACCAGCTGCGGGCACCGGAAGGACAGAGCTCTTGATGAGGTTCTGCATCTGTCGATGAAACATTATGAAAGGTGGCCATCACTGCTTTCTTCATATCTTCGACGTCCGTGTTGCTTCGCAGTGCTAGGCCATAATAGCTGGTGAGCCTTTTGATCAAGTCCTGCGTCAGGCCAATGTTGTCACGGATAGCCATGCCATAACAACTAGTCAGTCTTTTAATCAGGTCTTCAGTCAGGCTGCCCCATCCTCCTAGTCTATCCTTCTTGCTTCTTGACACATGTGTTGGAGAGCTGTACCCATCCTCTCTTTGACATGATTTATACAGTCTTCTTTAGCCAGTGGAATAAATCTGTATGTTCTTTCTTCAGAGTGAGGGAAGTATCACTGTCTTCATCACAAACAATGCATGCGTACCGGAGGTCATTCTTTCCAGTGACCTTCTGAATAAAATTAAGGTGGGGGACGTGGCATTTTCCTTCGTAGGTTTTGATGAAAATTGGCACAGTTATTGCAAACATTTCTGGGATCAAATATCCGAGCAGTTTATTCAATAACGCGAGTTGGTCAGATATAAATTCAACTCCCTGCTTCACACACGCCACGCTCATTTGCAAACCCCGCCTGTGATGCGTTTCATCATCCACTCGGTCGCGGAAACGGTAATTTGCGAGGCATTCGTTATTTTCGAAGATTCATCAGAGCTAGCGGCGATACCAAGCACGAATCCAAACGTGCCTAAATTGCGTCACCAGCGCTTTCTTTCAAGCCGATGTACTCGGCCGCGGGGTCCGGGAAGTCGGCGCACGATATGCTGGCTGGCGGCATTCGGTGACAATGCACAATGCTCCTAGCCGCGGCGACGAAACATCGGCGCACATAACGTGCTTGGTCTCGCATTTTGCGGCGCCGACGCGCGAAATTGCTAGCCGCTGTTCCGAGCGGTCAATGCGCGACGAGCTTGGCCGGGAGGTCCGCTGCCGATTCGTAAAATGTCCATCCGCACTTTCGAGGAGCCAGCGGACGATGCGATTTGCTGCTTGTGACGAAGCACAGTGCGGCTTGTCCGCTAGTGCGATGTCCTTGCCCGCAAAGTTCGGATTCGTCTCGTAAACCAGCGCCGTGAGCGGAGTTAGGCCTAGCCACGACACCGAGCAGTAAGCTCGGTCGCGGTGTGCGTGGCCGCGGTGCCCGATGTTTCAAAGCAAGTCATGTTCGATCGCGAGTACAAAGAGTAGTAGCGCGAAGTTATTCGTCTCGGAGTACGAAGTGCTGACAAGCTGAACTTCTACCCGAGACGCGCATCTGCGATGTTCGCGACGAGCGCGGCACGCTATCGTCTATCGTGCACTGATGACTGCGCTTCCGCTTGCAGCTGTCAAACTACAGGGTAATCATATTCTAAATTATCGTCGACCCGTGCACACAGGACGAGTGAACGCGTCACTAAGTAGCGCGATTTTCGACAGTCGTAACATCAGGTAACATCGCGACGCGTAAGCAGCAGACGGCTGTCCTCTCGGAGCGAGCATCGGACCAATGACGAGGCGTGCTGGAGCAACATGGCGGACGCGGCCACTCGGAGGCCTCGAAACGACCTTCAGAGATTTGCTTTTTGTGCGCTTGTTTTCAAAGGGAGGAGCCAGCTGAGGCGGGGAATTTGAAAACGAAGAAATGCTCTTTACGGCGAGCTCAAAATGGCGGCGCCCGGTTGTGCCGTTGCGGCCGCAAGACTTTTTTGAAAACCACCGTTTTTTTGCGATCTCCACAATAATTTTCGCCAACTCAGCACGTGCAACAAATTTTTTAAAGCACTTCTAGGTGGTTTTCAGTGAAGATATTTTGGAATCAGATAGAAAAAGGGCTACAGAAACTGAAAATGTGATTTTCAAAAAATCGATTTTTTTTGCCATTTTGCGCGATACGAAAGCCGCGTCCCCCCTTAATTCCTCATTATCTCGAAGTAGTAAAAACCAGAAAAAAGTTCGATAAGGAGACTTTCGAGATAAGCAAATATGCGCAAATTCCATTGAGAAGTCCAGTTTTATCTAAAAACGTGATCACTACTGACCAGTTTCTAAACAAAAGCACGCAGCTGGCTCTTTGCAAAGGCTTTAAAGAAGAAGACATACCAGAGCTATCAACCAGTTATGTTTTTCAGCACTGCCTTTTCTATGTAGTGCAAAAAGACTGAATAAGGATGGTCTGCCCTGCACCTAGCAAAGCTTTCTCGTGTTGCTTAAAGGACCCCTGACACCAAAATTGAAACCTCGAGATCTTTGTGTTGTTTGACTTTCCTGTATACGGGGGCACATCTGACCAATTATTAGTGACGAACGTTGCCTTTAAGATATCTTAATTTGGTTTTAAAGTAAGCGTGAGTGCTCACTTGAGTTGGCTGCACCTTGCGACATCCTGGTATGACGTAGATAGAGGCCGTGTGATGGTAGATAGAGGCCGTGTGATGTTCCAGTGTGATGTTCCACGTGTAAAGCAAGTATTGTGGACGTCACAGAAGGTTTGTGGGGCCCATGTGCACAATACCAGGAGGAGGCCTATTGTTCCGCACCCCTCTGGCTCTGTTGTCGGGCTGCTCTGGAGGTAGTTTTCATGAGGGGACACGCGCTTAACAGGTTTAACCCATATGGAGGCACCCACATACTTTCAAACTCTACTGCGTGGCTCCCCCGCATGGGGCGCCAGTTTCTTGTGGTTTTTAGGCGGGCGTTTTGAAGTGATGCTAAAATGGTCACAATTAACTGCGCTAGAATTAGTTGTAAGATACGCTAGAGCATTTACGATTTAATTTAGAGATTACCAGACACAAAGCTACAAATTACAGCAAAAAAGTCACCAACGAAAATTTCGCTGTCAGGGGTCCTTTAACACATTGCATGTGGCGATCGTCCGCGCGGCTGCATTCAACATTATTACGCATCAAGCAAAGCATGTTTCTTGTTCTTGTGAAACAGTGACAGATACCAGCATCCTTTACGCGTTGTGAGTAGGACTTGTATATTTAAATCATGCTTAAAAGTAACAAAAACCGGTATGTCGCGCAGCCTAGCAGAAGAGCCTTGAAGCTGGATTATGAAGTCTGTCAATTTGTTGTACATAGTCACATAGTCTGATGCCGTCATGCGCTCCATAATTGGTCCTCAAAGTTGGAGTATGTATAATATCTATCATCGCTTTGTTCTGTGCTGTCTACGAGGTAAAAAGAGTTGCACGATGAGAAGCGGCGCTGCTTTCAGTGGCCCATGTTGAGCCACGACGCATGCGCGTGGAGTGCACGCATGTGCAGTAAACTGCCACGCTCGAACACAAACCGCTCTCGCGCTCACTGTTTGCAGCATGTGTTGTGAAGTGTGTATAAGACTTCATATTCGCCGCAGATAGAATAATTCTCATTAAAAATGTTTCACGCCGTTTTCCATGTTACCATTCTGTGACTAGACACCTTGATCAGTTAGCTTTCCATTGTGCTAAAGCAAATAGGTGCCCCAAAAATTGGTTGTCAGTCCGTTTAAGAAAATGATCAAACCAGCTGATGTTGCAGGCGAGATCAGTGTAGACCACTGCGAAGCCCAGAGAATCAGCCTTCTCTGTCAATGTAGTGACTGGAAGGGGCTCCTCTCTCACGATGAAACCACACAATCAGCGCCGTTTTGATGTCCGGAAACTTCGAGCCTCGAATCCGCTTCTTTGATTAGGGCTACCTTTCTTTGCAGCATAAGAGACTCTTTGCTTTGGCGGCATTATCCTCACACATTGCACGGCCGATGAAAAAATCCGCGCGACGTGCCTTGCATAAATAAAATACTGAAATCTTATCTCGGACGGTAAACAAAACATGTAAGAACCGTGCTATTTTGCAAGGCCTGCCTCTGTGCATGTCCATGGCGTCGCATGATGTGACACAGAGTTGCTTGACGTTATGCCGCTATTCGTGAACAGTGTCCACTTTGTCGTAAGCCTGGCAGCCTCACGAAATGTGAGATTTTGCCGCTAGTATTTTGTGAAACAGCTCGGCAGCGAAGTTTTTGTTCCACTCTCAGTCAAGATTGAGATAACCGAAAGCGGGCACTGAAATACTTCGAGATAAAGAGCAATAAATACATTGCACCTACGGGAAATCGTTCGGTACCGAGGAAAAATCAGCTCGGCAGATTTTTCGATATGCGAGTTCGAGTTAACGAGGTATTACTGTATGTGGCAAGACTGCCAGAGTTGGCCTAGCCGGTGATGCTAATCTGTTTTCAACGAACTTTGAATACAAAATAAATATTGAAATATGACATTTCTTTGCTGCATACTATTTCTGATCGAGAATTATAATTTGGTGAACATAAGAAAATAAATAGCATCGCTGGGTAGACCAGCTTCCTGGCAATCTTGCCACATACTTTGCTTTTGTGTTTGGCAAAGCAAAGTTGCCAAAAATCCCCGTAAGAATTATGCTTTTAGAAACTGCATATCTTTTGTTCTAATGCGGCTATTAAAAGTCTACTTGGAGATTTCACATTTCTACGTCAACAAAAAATCCTGAGTGTGCATTACAACGGCAGATTCTAAACTTTAGTTGCCAATATTCACGGCGATCTCTGAATGTTTTTAATGGCCACCTTGAGGCTACGTTTTTTTATTTGTGTGGTGTTTCAATCTCCAGCAAATATACATATCTAATGTACCAGCGTAGCTGACGCTACTTGAGAAATGGCGAGCGCGACAGTGGAACTCAATTAGCTTGGTAACATAGGTAAATAGCTGACGGTGCGTATAATTCCAGAAAAAAAAGAAAACGGTTGACCTATATTCAAATAAGCACGGTAGCAGCCCCTTCCGAATATTAGTGCACTTCTCCATATGACACCAGAGTACTGCGGCAAAAGTGCCTTAAGCATTCCACACACAATCGAAAAAGGCCAGCAATTTTATTTGCTTCTTGCTGTGGTGATGGGGCTGTTTTCGGGAGATTTATGACCGTGCCCACAAAATCGAAAGGATTATTCAAAAATTTGGTTTGGGAGTCTCCCAGGCAATTAAGGAGAGTTAGCAGGTATGAAATATGCTTATCAATGAGTGAGCCAGCCATCTCCGTTATTAGACTACAGTAAAGTTCACTCTATGAATCATTGCTGGACACGTGCCTATGATGTGGCTGTGCTCCAGGCGCAAAAGAAACCAGGCTAGAGTTTTGTGGCTCCACATTCTAAATGCAACGCTCACCCATGAATCCAGCGGGGTAGTTTGTGTCAGTGCGGACCTTGCCGTCCACCTTGATGAGGCGCTGCTTGACTATCTTCTTCACCTCAGCGCCCGTCAGGGCATACTTGAGCCGATTCCTCAGCATGATGATGAGCGGCAAGGACTCCCGCAGCTTGTGGGGTCCGGTGCTGGGCCGGGGAGCCTGGAGGCAGCAGATCACCAGGCTACTTCAACATAAGGCATGCTCCGTATGCTTCACTCACGTGGCAGCCTATACTACAGTTTGAACAGAACATTTCCTGCTGTCTGCTCAAACCTGTTCCATCCCAGCAGTTGAACAATAAAGGAATTATTTTCAGCCAAGCATTTGATGTGATCTACACACTACACCACCTGGCAGTAAAGAAGAGGGCTACCAAGAGTAGCCGCCACAGTAAGCAGTGAATATTTTACTGCAAAAATTTTTACAATGGTTGACTTCAAAGACTCATTTTCTTGCTCTAAGAGTATGGCATTGCCACGTAAAGCTGCGAAGTAGCACAGCTGCAGATATGTGGGATTTTACATGCCACAACCACGATATCATGAGACACATTGCAGTGGAGGGCTCCGGAAATTTAGATCACCTGGTGTTCCTTAGTGTACTGCACAACTGCAGAATTGGGGGCTCTCGACATACTATTGGCACATCAGTCGACAAATCGAATTGAATAACCAGGATACCTGTCCCAATCGTTTACTCTAAACTTGTCCGCTGGGCATTGTATACAAAGCTTTCACGTATTGTCACATACAGGTGCGCCAGTACCCCAAGATGGCGGCTACAGTGACTTATCTCATTTTAGAGAGTCAGTGCAGAGGAGTTCAGTCCCTGAGTCCTTTTGTGCTCTTCCCACTTTCTTCTGTTCACCCACTGTGCCAAGGGGGAACACAAAGGAATGCTAGGGTTTGGGTACGAAAGATGCTTGGAGGCACCGGCCCTTGCTTGGCACAACCCAGCAAAATTTCACGCAGCGTCTCAACCAGCTGGTGCCCCAATGTCGGCCATGGTGACGTCAATGCAAGCTATGCATTAAAAGTGCAGGCGGTCTCTCCCTCAAGCAAAGCAGCAGAGCCACGACTAGCTTGTGCTTATGGCAGTGGTGGGAGCTATTCTGTATTTTCAATAGTCTCGAATAAGAAAGTCGCCACCTCTGGGCAAAGAGAAGGCATGCCCGATCATAAAATAAACTTTAATTCTGCCTCTCCCACTAACCACACTTGCATGCTCTGCTCGGAGAGCTCTGTAGTGGAGTGTGCTTGTCCTCTCAAATGCTTATTTCAGGGGTGTAGCCAGGGGGTCGACCCCCCCATGGTGGTCGAGTGGAATGCCAGACATCACTTAACCAGAATGCCTATTACATGACGCTCCACTGACACACGTAAAGTTAAAAGTGATTCGTAAATGTGCAGAAGTGAAAATCTTAATTGTCAGGGTCCACAGTTGTCAATCGTCATCTGCCAGTGCTATGCAGGGTGCCAGTAGCAACAAAGTACCTTGTCAGTTATGAAGGCACAATAAATGGTTATATCAGCGATACTTTGAACTTAGCAAATGCCCCGGCACATAAACCCCCCGATTCTAGTTATTAGATGACGAAAAAGAACTATCGAAGGGATGGTTTTCCGAGCTAATTGGTAATTATTATTGCAAAATGCACCCAACTCAAAACGAAAAAAGACAAGGCGAATTGCCACTTGACTCCGTGTTCTCCAAAATATAAAACCGAAGCTCCATTTAAAGTCTGTAATCTACGTATTTTATACAAGATGCGCCTGCGAAACGCACATGTCAGCAGATCCGCATGTTTCATGAAACACGACGCGTGAAGAGTTTCATGAGCTTCTCGTTGTGAATGATCCTAATGCTGCCAGAAACTTAACCGAAAGAACTCGTTTATTGCCTCAATTCATTCTTGAATCGCCTAGGCACAAGTCAGCTTACCACAGCGGGCTCATAGTGTATTTTCGCGTGCATGGTTTGGACGTGACCCGCCGCAACCGGCGTGTGTGCAGTGTCCCACACAGCTATAAAAAGCGCAACAGTAACTTCACGCTTATGCTTTCCATTTATTTGTTTCAGTGAATCAATGCGCCCATTTGAGTGGCAACGTTCGCAATGCTGCAGCTCGCGAGAAAACTACTCACGAAGACTCCACCGAGCTTGTCCAGCATCCATGACTTCGGCGCGTTTAAACGCTTGAGGTGCTTCTTAGGTCCCCGCGCCTGCGAAAAAAGTTCACATTAGTCAGTATCACACAGACAATACGCGATCTAATGAGCGACCTAAAATAAGAGCCGGCAACAGAAGCGGACAACGTGAACATCGTTCACAGGCCAAGGCAACAAGTACTGTCGCCCTGACAGCGGCTCCAGATTTTAGGTAAATTAGACAAAATATGACTACAATGACACAACGAGAAGAAATATCCATGCCTTTTTATAATTCTAAACGCAAAAATTACGCTCTGGAATTAAAGCATACTCGGATTTATCGAGATTGAAAAGACGCACAACATACCATCCTAGAAGGCAGCCATGAAAAGGAGCAATCCCGACATGCACTGGAATGGTAAGCTCGCGCATGCAATAGGAAGGACCTCTGATTGGCTAATCAAATGCAAGCAGTGCTAAAAGCAAATTAAACGTATAAGTTGCAATCTTTTATGCAAGCAATAATTTTTGCGTAACAAATGTAGTTAATATTAGCTACAATTGAAATTTTTAGTTAAACGTTTGACGTTATTTTCTGCGGTACGTTTCTGTTTTGCGCCACCTGCTGGCTCTTTTTGCTAGGCTTATCCTTTCTGTAATTTACACGTGTGAGGCGAAGTCCTTTGCTGCGCGTGTCTGTACAAAAAACATGCCTCCCAAGGGTAAGAAACCGCCAGCAGCCGCTGCGGCAAAGGCCGAAAAGCCCGAGGAAAAGAAGAAGCCTGCCGCTGCAGCTGCCCCAGCCAAGAAACCCGCCGGTGCCGCAGCGTCGGCGACCAAAGCCCCTGCCAAGCCGGCGGCCAAGTCCGGCGACAAAAAGCCGGGCACTGACAAGAAGCAGCAGGCAGCGAAGAAGAAGGATGCCGCAGGTCAGGCCAAGGCCCGCGCCAAGGCGATGGCTGTCCGCAAGAAGGTGGTCAAGGGAACGCACGGAACGCGCACCAAGAAGATCCGCACGTCAGTCAAGTTCCGCCGGCCCAAGACCCTGTCTCTGCCGCGCAACCCCAAGTACCCCCGCCGCAGCGTCCCGACGAGGACAAGGCTGGACCAGTTCTCCATCATCAAGCACCCACTGACGACCGAGTCGGCGATGAAGAAGATCGAGGACAACAACACGCTCGTGTTCATCGTCCACCTGCGTGCCAACAAGCACCAGATCAAGACAGCCGTCAAGAAGCTGTACGACATCGACGTCGCCAACGTGAACACGCTCATCCGGCCGGACGGACAGAAGAAGGCGTACGTGAGGTTGGCGCCTGACTATGATGCGTTGGACGTGGCCAACAAGATCGGCATCATATAAACTGTTCGCGGTGGAATAAAGCGGCTGTTGACGGTAACCTTTTGTTTCTTTAGCTCGCTCTGGTGCTGCAGTGGCACCTCGCTAACCATGCACACCAGTTCGTTGCTGCTTTACTTAGTGTACGATGTGCGTAACAACCACTGTTTAGCCAGGCAGTTGCATTTTGAACGGAACACTTCCGTGGCGGATAAGCGGGACACGTGGTCCTCACGTGCTTCAAATGAATGCCACAAATCTTGTTCTGTCAGCCATAAATTTTTCCCAGTGGGCGAAAATGAATGATACGATGTTCAGGACCACTTCACTGACCACTTTTACGCTGTTCACGCATGTCTGCATTGTCAGTCCGTTATCACCTTTGGTCTTGTTCACACACAGACGCACCAGCTTCATATGCAGTCTTTGATATGGGGATTGTAGCTGTTGTTTATCGTATTACACCATCACATGAAAACTAGAGCGTCATCGTGCTCCCACAGCCTTTTTTGCCAGTTGACATAACATCAAGCTATTTGGTTGTTTATGTGCAGCGTTACATGTCGAGAAACTGACATTCCGTGAATTTTACCTGCATTTAAATTAGCTCGTCAACAGTCATGTATTGCCACTTGTAGAGATACGTGGAGTTTTTATGGAATGCAGCAAGTGGCAACATAGTGCCACTGGTGCAACATCTAAAGTAAACTTACACCTTTGGTACGAGTGCAGTTTCCTACATTCCTATTTTCACTTGGGTGTTTACAGGTCCTGATGCCCTCGTACACAGGATAGCAATAACTGTGGCTCGTGTAAATATGCCTTGGATGCGAGTCGAACTCACTTGTACTCGCACGAGCTCAGATTCAGGAGCAGTAGTCAACTAGCACCCAATCGAACCCACGTGCCTTTGGAAGTTGAACTGCTGTATTGTACAGGAGGTTTGTCCCATATCTTGGTCGATAGTGTAATTGGATGTATGCTCACACTGACCTGTACTCGCTCGTGCTCTTAACCACTGGCATTCCCTTGCATTGATAATCTGCCTTTATCACAACGCATGCACCCTTCCCCTCGGGGGAATGTCGCGAGACGCTGTGGTAGGGTCTACACACGCCTTTTGATCTCGGAGGCTTTTGTTCTGGCTATGCCGGTTGTCCCAAATCACCCCACAAAGTTCTGTACCCTTACATTAACAGCAGAGGGCAGCACAGGAAAATGAAAAAGGCGGATTGCTCTGGTTCACCTGCTCATCCACTCCGGTGCTCGCTCACATGCATAGGCCCACTCGTGCTCAGCTACTGTCACTCACCTCTACTCAAGTTCGCTGGCACTCATGTATACAGAAATGAGCTTGAGGCAATACTCTACACCAGGTGTCTCAAACAAACACTGCCCGGGGACCTCTTGATAGCGACCCCCGGCTTTACACGGAATAAAGTTCTGTGACTTTGCTAAATAGTATTCACATTATTTTCCCGCCTATTACAATTAATACCGTTTTGTTCTGGTTAGCTACAGAGACGGGACTGGTCTCAAGCATTTTTTTTTTCGTGAGGCACTTCATGCAGTAATCATGTTGAAAGATCGGCGTCCAGATGTTGGTCACTGTGGAAATCGGTATCGATATGGTTTTCGAAACCTGACGTTATATCTTCAGAAATGACCCATATATGGGATATGGGAGAAGGCGTTCTTTCAAGTGGCAACGTTTAAACCCGGCCCTTGCGGGACTTAATTTCGTGACTGCAGCCGACTAGCTGAGGCAAGTTTGAGACCCCTGGCCTACATGATAGCATGACCTAAAAGAAGCCTTCCAACACTTCCTGAACTTGGTAAATAAACATTGTTAGTTACTAGACAACACTGTCATGAACATCTGTGCCTAATTGGTTCCCCTACTCAAAGCAGCAAAACCTACCGTTGTATGCAAGTGCAACCTGCCATTTTTAACTACCCTTGATGCTTCTCATGCAGAACTGATGGACATTTAATTACCGTGGCTAGATTTCTTGCAATGTCACAACTAAGCAGTACCTCTGGCAGGTAAGAAGCTGAAGTCTTGTGACTTATGTAACAGTAATCACTATCTGATGGCAGTGAACAGCACCACTGCATTGATACAACCTGCACAATCAGGTGACACAATGAAGGAATAAAAATTAAGAGTGGATTCACGTGTCAAAACCACAATCTGATCGTGATACAAGCAACACTGCAGTGAGGAACTAAAAACAATTTTTTTACCACATTGGGGTGTTTAACACACACTTAAACCCAAGTGCACTCTAAAAACAGTTTCACCTGTCAGGGCAGCCTTCTAGTAACTACTCATGCGCACACATTAACACTGATTCTTATTCAGGACACATGTTCATGTATGCGCATAGAAGGTTCTTTGGTTATATGCTGTTTTTTTTTTCAATAAAAATTTCCAGTTGATAGCGTGCTCGTCTTGTGCGGTTTCTCCTTCTCTTGTCTTCGTCTTGCATCCACACTGCTTCTTGACTTGATGTCTGGACTAGATGGCTGTTTTTCCCAAGGAGAGGAGAATGCCATGCTTTGCAAGGAGGCACTGGGGGACAGACATTGCACTCGCTTTAGTACTTCGTCACGTGACCATCACTGGTGTAGCCACGCCCAACTACAGCTGCCTCCAAGCACCAGGCTTCGGGGTGCTGCCACCGTTTCGACAAGTGCCTCCTACAAGGGGTGCTGGCCACCAACACCACGACGACTCAGAGGGAGGAGAGAACAGGAAAGGGGTAACAAAAGCACATTCATCGGGAATGTAGTATGGGAGGCATTGTTCCAGCTGACCAATGGCGTGCATGCTATCAGCGTGACGCAACATTCTTGACCAAAAAAAGAGAGTGCGGAGTTTTCAAGAAAAGGTAATGTAAGCATGCCAGATCACTTATTGCTGTGTTTTCAGTGTGCACACAAGACTTCTTTCTGCATTTCACCCCCATAAAAATACAGCTACCACAGCCAGGATTGAACGCTTAGGCTCAGGGCGCAATGCATTAGCCACTTGGGTACGTAAGGCAGCAGACAACCGCATTGGAATGTTATGCCACAGTCTGAAAGCCTGTCACTACAGCTGTGCGAATAGCAAAATTTTGGGTGCGAATCGAATTCGAATATTGAAGTGTGAGTGCAAATCAAATATTTTTCGAATATTTCTAGAACATTTTTCGAATACTTCGAAGTTAAATTGCAGAAAAAAAGTTGGAGAGGATTCCTAAGCATATTCCTATGAGATAGCAACATGAAAGTGTTTCTTTTCGCTTGGTTGATGAAGCACTGGTGGGGTGGTGTTTCATAGTTGTTTTATCGAGAATGAGGCAATGTAGAGGCCGAATTCTATTTATGTACATGATTTGGTGCCACCAAAGTTTTGCCGACAACACTTTACACGTGCTAGACAAAGACACCATTTCCTCAGCCTCTCCTCCTCTTTCAACTTCGGCGGAAGCCCAACTGATGTGGCGGACAAGGGTGTGCTCCCTTCAAGTCCAGAGTTCAAATCTGCCTTGTAGATGTCGATATATAAGAACATCTGAAATTTTCGATGCTAAAAAGCTTCGGCTTCCGATTTTTCGGGCTTCCTATCCAAATTTCAGGTTCAAAATAGCATTAATTAAGCCACCACCTCTGCCACATCTTTCATCTCCATGTTGGAACCAGCGTTTTTTTCAGTTAGTACATTTGCAACCGTAGCAGAGCCTGAAAGGCAGCTTTGCTGCAATACCGGGGTGTGATGAGGTGAAGCATATTGAAAATCTAGGGACCACTTCCAATCGGACGTTGACTTTCTCTTGGCAAAGTTCGGCCGTAACGGAGTTTGAAAGGCAGCTTTGCCACAATACGAGAGTGTAATGAGGTGAAGCATATTGAAAGTCTGAAGGGGTTACTTTCAATCGGACGTTGCCTGTATTTGTTTTTGGGAAGTTCGAATAGTAAAATTCCAGTGCGAATTGAATCGAATAGCAAACACTATTCGAAAAATATTCGAAATTTCAAATATTCGCACACCCCTACCTGTCACCTCATACGCTCAGCTCGGTGGCAGGCAAAGCATGCCACAAACATTATGTGAATACACGGCTTTTAAAATTTGCACAGGCTGAAGGCTGCAAGGTAATTGCAGTGTACAGTTCCCACTAACCCCCCTAAAAAATTTTGTAAAACCGGAAGGATTACTTTTCTGCTGAGTGCAATTTCTGCAGCAGCAGCTTGATCTCGGACTGCACGATTATTCTCAAGCTATTTCTTTTTTGTGGTACACACAAGTGAAACAGACTGAAACATTGTTGCAGTAAAAGCATTCCAGCCTTTCTACTGTTACTGTGCTCTCTCAGCCGTTGGGGAGAAGGAGGGGGGGCGTGTTTGTGTGTTTATGATAAAAGGAGGAGAGCCCAGTGGACAACAGGAAACAGCAGTGGTCAGAGAACGTTTTGAGCTGCGTGGGAATTCCCTTTTCTCTGGTGTGTCATACAAAATAAATTTGTTTTGTTTTAATAACTGGTTATTCTTTTATTGTAAGGTCTTTTTTCCTTTTTTTTGAAATTGGTTTGGAGCAGTTTCTCGGGAGAATTATGGCCGCGATCATACAACCGGAAAGACAGGTCGGAAATCGGGAGTCTACAGGGCAAATCGGGCGGGATGGCAGGTATGCCTGAGATCTTCATAATGGCCAAGCTGGTGCAGGAAATGTATACATCTAGGGACGTCTTTAACATGAAAATCCACAATCAGACAACACTGCTATGTTTCTTCTAAACACCTGTATCACAGGCACACATTTAATTTCTTTTCCAGAAATCCTTGTGCATTTACTAATCGTTTGAGTGTGCGATACTTAAATAGTGTGTGTGGCCGAAAGTACGCTGCCACGTTTTGTGTGCTCGATCCCTGACTGCAGCGCTTCATGTCTTTCTTTTGCATGACAGCTAGAATCAATGAAAAATCGTATAAGATGGAAGATAAGGCCTGTGTCAGCTTTGTACTTCTATGCTTCCCGACTAAATGTGTTAGCCTTCTGTTGACTCGTTCACAGCCGCTGCAGTGCCAGAGTCTTCTGCAAAGAAAGAAAAAGGCAAGGGATAAATAACTTGATGCTAAATATCATTCAACATGTACAAATCTACACATCAACAGCTGAGCATGTGTTTCTAATGAGCTGCTTTTATGCACATGTTCGGCCAATACAACATGTTTAAATAACGACTACAGTCAAACGCGCATATATCGAACCCATATATAACGAATTATTGTGTATATTGAACAGTTGTAAAATAATCCCCTTGAAATATTTTATATAGTGAATCACCTATATATAGAACTTTTCTGTGATCCCCTTAAGATTCAATATATCTGGGTTTGACTGTATAAAAAGAAATGCCAGTAACCTGTTTCAGTGCCTATTTGAAACAGTGGCCCCAAACTATCATTTTGGGGATACACTCACATTGCATAAATTTTGTTCAACTCGGAACACTGAACACGTCAGTGTCTACAGTGGAGAGTATTTTTCGCGCAGCGCCTTGGCATAATGTTGTCGTACGTGACAACATGCCTCATGACCAGTGACATGGGATTTTCCGAAAAATGCTCATGTCCTCGATAGTGACTGACAACACCATCCCTGCTTTGGCCATGTAGTCTTCTTTCGTAATTAGTTTGCCAACTTGAAACAAGACCATGCTTCCAGTGCAGATGAGCGTTTTCTCTCTCTTTTTTTTGCTCAAGACCTCATTGCAGTCTATTGGTTTGTTTCGCAAATACAGCGCAGTCCACTTATAACAATATCCAAGTGCCAAGGAAATCCCATCGTTATAAGCGATAATTGTTATAACCAGGTTGAGAAAAAAATAGACCTGGGTAGGCTGCTCAACCGCGTCGTCAGAGTCCTCGCTCTCACCGCTGTCCACAGCACGTATATGCGCAACGATCGCCTCATCACTGAGGCACTCGGATGTTTCCACAATGTCGTCTGCATGAAGAAAGTCGCCCAGACCCAACTCATTTGACCGATGTCACTGCTTTTAAGGCTGCTGTTGAATGCGATGTTTACTCTTAGCAGCATTTTTCTTTGTTCACTCTTATTTTTTTTATTACTATGTATACTCTTACCCACTCCCTTCTGTAACGCCTTCGGGTCCTGAAGGTACTGAAATAAATAAATAAATAAATAAATAAATCTGCGTTAAGCACCGACCACAACTGCGGCACCCCTTGATGGGACATTGGGATGTCAGCCATGACGTCCCGACGTGCCGTACGTGGCGAAATGTAAAACGGAGGCAGTTGTGGAGAAAGACAGTCGAAGCACAGCACACACAACAGGCGAGTGAGCGGTGGGAGCCACCATTGGTGCGACTGGGAGTGCAGACGAGGCCAAAGCTGCGGCTCCGGGTGGGGAGTTTGAAGAAAAGCTCCTCCTCCTCTCGCTTCCTCGTAAGCGGCGCAGTCTACTTGTTTTCTGAGGGGGTGGATGGGGTGCAAGGCGCATCGCGGTGCACGCGGTCAGTGCGGACAGCCATTTTTGATGAGCGTTGTAGCCAGACTCAGTCACTATATCCGACACTGCGCCACTGGAGCATCGAAATAAGCAGTTTATTCTACCATAGAAAGCATACAAAAGTGGCCGGTGCCATCATTGTTCATCATTATATCCCATATATTGTTATAAACAATATCGTTATAAGTGGACTTGGCTGCAATTTTAAGCTCAATTTTGGCAGTAACAAACTATTTTGTGATTAACACTCCATTTAATATAAAAAAGTTCGACCACAGACCCTGGGGTAGCTTTAGAACATTGCACTGAAACTTATTTGATGCTACTACCTGCCTCAAAACAAAAAATTCACTGCGAAAGTTTTCACTGTACTCCCGCAAGAGCACAAGGAAATGCACCTTTAGCATGACACAAGCAATTCAAATAAGCAATTCAAAGTACAATCCAATGTCTAATTACATTGTTGCATAGCCTTCCACAGGTTAATATAGTTTCTTTTTTTTTAATTTCGGAAAATTGTAAACCGTACATTCATAAAGCAGCTTCTGTGCCGACTAGAGGACCTTGGTTAACCACAGGCTCACCTGTGGCAGTGTCGACTCCAAGTGCCTTGACCTTCATGCTGAGCTCATTTCTTTCTAGCTGTAGTGCACGGCACAGCTTCTCCAATGTGATGACCCGCTGTTGGGCAGCCACCAGTTCCTTGTCTCTGCCGTGTTTCTGTCCACGCAAAACGACAAGTGCACGCATAATGAAAAACATTGCTCTCTTTATGTTTTTGGTGCTGTCACTTCTATGTATAATTCTATTACGAATTATAATAACAATAATAAGTATCTGGGCTTTTATGTCACAAAACCCCGATATGATTATGAGGCACGCTGTAGTTGAGGGCTCCGGAAATTTTGACCATCTGGTGTTCTTTAACATGCAGCTAAGTATAAGCACACGGGCCTCTAGCATTTCGCCTCCATCGAAATGCAACCGCCACGGCTGTGGTCAAACCCACGACCTTCAGACCAGCAGCCGGGCACCGTAACCACTGTTTCACCGGGGCTGACTATAAATTATAATAATTCATAATAACTGCCTATGAATATTGAAGGCTACAGACATAATACGGGAATTTTAGGCTAGGTGCTCTTGGAAATTCATTATTTTTTTTAATGCCAGTCCCTTCCTATAAACTTCAGGAGCAACTGTACACTGGCACCATGGGATGTTCAGAAATACCTACTGTTACGATTAGGCAATGCAGCCCGTTCATCGCACAAGCCAGCTAATGAACCTTTAAACAAGAGTGGCCGACAGGCAAGAATGTCGAGCCTCAAGGTAGACTTACACACAAAAGGACTTCACACGGACAGCCATCTTTTGCATTACAAAAAGAGTGGAAATATCTTATACTGTAGGCTCACTTCTGCTGTGATGTCTGCAAGGGCCTTATTGCTGGCTTCCCAGCGCGACTTCCACTGTGCCGTTTCCTTCTCCAGCTTCTTAATCTTCTTGGACATCTGCAAGGAACAAAAAGAAAAAAAAATGGCTCAGCTCTTGATATTGCTATGCCGCAGCATGGATACCCTCAGAGGATTGTTCTACACAGTCATTCATCTCAGTGTTACTGTTAGCCCTTTCAGTGTCAATGACGTACAAGTACGTCATTGCTTGTGTGTTTGAAAAGCATGCCTTTTTCTATCATTTCTCTTGCTTGGCATGTGCCGTCACATTGCGGGAATACATGGAATCCTTTTCTTGCGTCGATGTCTCTCCGTTTCCTTTTTTTAATGCTTTACTACAGCGGTGTGCCGGCTATTGCTAGCGCATCCGGTCGCGCACAGGCGTGCGCCGGCTAGTTTTGATTTCGTCTTTAGAGTGGTTTCCGCTTTTTGTGCCCGCAAAACTGATGGCTCTCTGGTTTAGAATTTCTTAACGCATGACCGCTTTGTTACTCTCTCGTTTATTGCTCCCCGGGGTGCGAATAGTATGCCCGTTTCTGTGCAGGCGCTGACTTACACAAACGATGCCGCTGTGGTTGCGTTTCCTGTTTTGGGGACTCACAAAAACCACTTCCGTCTCACTGGCGATAAGACGAAGGTTTATTATAGGTTTCTCGCATGTATTTTGCTTTCCGGACGCGCACACAACTACACTACATAAGTGCCACCCCTTAAAGGGACACTAAAGAGCAAAACGATTTTTTTCGCATTAGTAAAGTAGCCTTCCACGATACCAAAAACACCACGCTTTCTGCAAGAAGACGCTTAATAAGCGAGAAAACGCGCAAAAAGAAAATACAGGTGGCGACGCCACCTTGGAATTCCCACACCATTTGACGTGACGTCACATATTTTTGACGGCGCCTGCTTGGGCCTACGTAGTTGCTAATCGGTTAAATCGAAGTACACTGTCCTCTGAGGGGACCAGAGACTTGACATAACGAGTCTGTGGAAATTTTGTCGAGCCAGTGGCGCCAAAATACGTTAAATGCTCTTTGAAATCTTTTACGTCACAAATTACAAAGTTCGGCGCGAAATTTAAAAATGAAACTTTGAACTTGGTTTTCTCCTCTAATAATAAACCTATGGTGGTGAAATAAACTACACAAGAGTTATCCGGGCACACTTTATCAATCTAAACCAATTCATTGTTTCTCTTTAGTGTCCCTTTAACACAACAGCCGTGACTGAGAATGAAACATATGACACTGCGCTCAGTGCCAGCAAGCAATAGCAACGCAACAGCGATTCCAAGCAACGCCAACTATCGCCTCTGAGCGCAGGTGATAAGAGTTACCTTCTCCATGTCTTGCTTGAAAGTGCGAAACAGCTGATTGCTCTGCACCAGTGCCCCCTGGAACTCCTCGTACTTGCTGGCGTGAGACGACAGCTCCTCCCGCAGGTGTGACTCCCGCGCCGCCAGCTCCTCCTGCTGCCTCTGAGAGTCGCACACCTGCTTCAGCACCTGCACGTCGCAAGAGAAGAAAGACTTGAAGGACCCCTAAACCACCTAGAGGTCGAAATTTAGTCATGGTGTTGCAGTTGTGCACGAACGAGTCTACAACAAATACGTGGTCGTGAGAATTTTTCGAAATGGTGCCGTAATAGCGGAGTCACACGCATTTCATGATCAAAATGCAGCCCTTGCTCGTTCTGCTCTTTTCTTCGCTACGCTCCGGTCGTTGGCTTGTCTCTCCTCATAGCCAAGTGTTCCTCCTCGCTAAATGAGGAGGATAAGCAGGGAGCGTGCATACCCGCAGGCAGACAAACGGGTTTTTTCTGCTGCTGACACGACCAGATTCACCTGCTGACGTAACGACCAACGCTGGGAATACCGAAAGGCCCAGACAGGTGCATGGGATTGTTTTCTGGGGCGCACCCACGACACTTGGCGCGCAGCGTTTCTCAGTGCTGATCGTGACGGCACTTTGAATTCGATTTGTGCGTTACTTGAAATGTTAAAAGAGGTCGTTTAGTGGCCTTAGACAACAAATCTACCACGCAAATGTGACAAATGCGGCCAGTTGCATCTTGGCTGCTGCAAACAAGCTGTCATACAAACTTCCAGTAAAGCGAGACAAGTGCCCAAGTAAGGCAATAAAGTTGTGTCGGAGAAAACGTGGATTTGTGTTCTATGTATAGCAATAACCAAGCAAACTGCACAAAATTAAAGCAAGCAGTGTACAGTGAAGCTTCTGTGACAGGCTGTTGCTTTCTTTTGTATGTATTTTAGGTGTAGTGTGCCTACATCAAAATAAGGGCTGACCAGAAAATGAAAACATCATACCCTACTTATAGAAGACGCCTCATACAATAAGGGACAAGAAATGGTCCACAGCTTGTGTCACTTAATATGTGTGCTCAACTGCACTAAATAACCTTTCATTACTTGGATACCTTAATCAGTGCGGTAGCCAGGAAGGTGGTTATGGGGGGCGGGGAGGTGTCAAAAAAGCCACCTCCAAAATTTTTACATTTTCTATCTGCATGTGTATCTGCACACATAAAAACACATACACGAACGTACATAAAGTAGGGTTGGACCCCCACCGAAAAAAAATTTCTGGATGCGCTCCTGACCTTAATGACATTTCACGATGGGAGGTATGTCACATAACTAGTGTTTGATGGCTTTGTTTTGTACAAGTGCACTCTCCACGGCCAACAATAAAAGCGTACAAAGCACTCCAGTTTCCCTTGATGTGGAACAGTGTTAGGGCTAAGCTGAGTTCACACATTATCTGGAAGGCTCCATAACTGCTTCTCACAATTTGTTTCTCTGCAAGGAATGCCTGCCTCTCGGCTTGCAACTGTGCTTGGGCCCGGGCCAAGTGTGTTGTGGCTACCTGCGCCTGCAACTCCTTCTGCTGAAGAACGGCATCTATGTTCTGCAAGAAAAAGGCAAGCAAGTTATTGAGACACAATGGCCAGCAGTGAGCAAGTGAAAAACAAAAACAACAGTGAAGCCTTCCATGCAGATGAAACAAATTTCTCTATGACGTTAACAACTTTCTCACCGGCTGTGGTCCAACCAAGCGAAGCGGCTGCTTCGGACTTTTTGCACACGGAGGGGATGGAATGTAGATCTGTACTCTGCTTAACAACGGTTTGTGTCTAAAGTCACGCTCTACTGCCGATGATGTTAAGGTTATGAACACATCGGCGGCAAGCTTTTCTAACGACTTCTGATTTGGCCACAATAAACTCTCTTGCAGTTGTTAAAGAGACACCAAAGCGAAACACTAAATCATTATAGGTTGAATGATTATTTTTTGATAACCTATTGCCATTAATTGCACCGTCATAGGTTCATTATTACAGAAAGGTAAATGAAAGTCAAAGTTTACGCTGAATTTGGTGCCTGAATTCCAGCAGCTGAACGTCAGCGTGCCGTCATACATTTCCAATTCTTTTTTTCACACTTGAGCCACACTGGCTCAGCAAAACTTTCTGAAACATGCCATGTCAAGTCTCTGACTCCTCTAGAATGCAATGTAAAAGAGCCACGTAGCCGCCATTAAAATCTACGACGTTGATGCGGGAATAAGTTGATGCGGGAACACGATAAGTTGATGCGGGAACATCAGAGCAACGTCACCCTCTGTATTTTCATTTCTTCACGTTTTCTAGCATTCTCAGCATCTTCTCGCCGCAAGAGTGGTGCTTCGATTATTATGGAAGGATGACTTACTGACACAAGCGAAACTGTTTTTCATTTTAGTGTCCCCTCTGACCCAAGAACAACGAGGTCAAACGCAAGAGCCACTGACCTTCTCCCAGAGGTCGTAGTGGTCGATGACGCCCTTCAGCCTCTGTGCCAGTTGGAAGTTCTCCTCGCGCAGCTGCACACTGCGCGCCTGGTTTTCCTCCAGCACGGCTGTGATGTCCATCAGCGTCGTCTGGAACTTGGAGGCCACTTCTCGGCGCTTCTCCTCCTCATCCCGAATGCGCATCATGCACTCGTCCTAAGGACACATTTGCAAGGACAACAAGGTAAGGCCCGGCACTACTCTCTGCAGTATGGCACGCACCGTTAAAGGGGTACTGACACGAAAGTTTTCAATAGTAATTTCCTTGCGTCAAATGAAAGGCCAAGCCCACGATAGCCTAGAAAATGTAGTACTGGTAAGTGCAAGTGCGCCCAGAAAAATTACCATGCTTTTCGGTTCCTACTGCACCCTGACACCATGACATGGCACGATATTCTCGTCACGTGCTCGTACAAGATATCGTGACATTTCCGTGGCTCTGTCAGTGACACGCAAGCGGCCATTTTGTATGCTTTGGTACCCGGCTTCATCACAACTAGCCATACTGGCGGGCATAGTCACCAGAATTGATACTGTAGCCTGATGTCATGCTAGTGTCAATGTTGGTAGGTGTGCCATGCAAGAATTGGCTTTAATGTGGAAATAAGATATCAGCATTTCCTGGGCCTTACAGTTGCTCAGAACTGTATACAGGATATTTGTATGGCGGAGTAAACTCAGCTTCTAAAAATCCAGCGCTAAATGTAGTTCAAATCTAGCACTAATGTCGTTTTTTTTCTAGCGATTGGTGTAGTTTTAAACACTGCACTAAATGCAGTTCCACTACTGTGAACCTGAGGAAGTGAGTAGCACGGGCACCCAGCAATTCCCGTTGCATTGTTGTCAGTCTCTGTCTATGAATGATCTTTCGCACGAGCTCGTAACACCGGCGCCGGAGAAGCGCTGGTGGGAGGAGTAATCGCACGCCTGGCGAGGCGGTGGCACCCTTTCTTGCGCGGTGCGAGTGTCGGCCGCACATTTCCCAAGCGTTTTTAACCATATTAAGTTAATTATTACGATTACTTCTGGGTTATTTCTGTTAATCATATTATTTTAGACCATGCTCGTTTAACTTAACCCGGTTTTGAACATTGCTAGCCTTGTTTTAGGCCTGTATTGACCACTTCGTTTTGAGCTTGACATGCCACATGAGATATATGGACGGACGACAAGCCGGGCCCTTAAATTGCTACGCACTTAAAATTGGTGTCAGTACTCAAGCTCAAAGTTTCCCTTCGTGCTTACAAGGAGGATAACAGAGGAGTATCCATGTGGAGTACGTAGTTTGTTTGGTGAAAGGCCAAGCCTTCAAGAGCCCAGTAAATGTACTGATAAGCGTGAGAGCCCCCTGAAAAAGTAATTACAGTATTTTTTTTAAAAGCTAGTTCCAGTTCGTACTGTACCGTGACGTCACAACACGGTATGAGCTTCTCGTCACATGCTAGCGTAAGATATTGTGACGTTTTCATGGCCGGTCCGTACCGTGGCTCCGTTGGTGACGGACAAGCGGCCATTTTAGGAGTTTTGGTACCTGACGTCATCACAACTAGCCAGACTGCTGCGTCAAGTCACCGGAATTAGTGCTGTAGCATGGCATCAAGCTAGTGTCGATGTCGGTAGGTGTGCCATGGGAAAAATGATTTAATATCAAAATAAAATATCTTATCAGTATTAAGTGAGCTTCACACTTGCTCAGAGTCGTCTCTGTATACAGGAGAATTGTATGGCAGAGTAAACTCAGCTTCTAAAATTGGTGTCAGTACCTCTTTAAAGGGCCCCTAACCAGCCCCTGAAAATACAAAAACCGAGCATGTTATTCTCTCCTGCCGATTCTCGTATTCCTGGTGTACTTCGTGACGCAATAACAGTGATTCACGTGACGTCATTACGGTACATATTCTCGATTGATCCATATACGCGAAATATCAGTTGTGAATTGTCTCCTACACTGCTTTGCCATGCAGCCAGCCGCCCGTTCTTCCTTGTCTGGCATGAATATCGTGTGCGATCGGCTGATTTCACTACATTTCACGCGTTTTCGACTGCGCAAGCGGAGATAACGGGGTGTAGCGAACAAGTGCGAAATCATGATGGGCTCCGCGCTTAGTGCTGGCCTTGTACACGTGCTTTGTGAAGAAATAAGTGGCGAGGAGGAGGTATTGCCTGTAGGAAAGGTAGTGGAGGCAAGAAAGAAACCACTCCCTCGTCTTTGGACTCGGGGTGGTGAGGGGCCCTTCAAGGAAAGTGGCTTTGAAATGACCTTGCATTCACAGCACAGTATCATAACTAAATAAAAGGTCAGGTATAACGAGCAGACACCCTGAAGGCTCGCAGGCATCAGCTATTTATCTGTGATGTAAGCCTTGCCTAAGGCTTACACAGAAGGGGACATAGACACAGTTTCAGGTGCACATTGCTGAAAAGCAAAAGTATAGTGTCATCAAAAGGTGCAAAAGATGAAAAAGTTTGTGAAAAGCGGCAACACGAAACATCTTATAAAACATTGGTCATGCAAATAAAGACATGACGGAAGGAAAATCGACAACACAAACATTTTTTGTGCTGCATTTTAACCAAATAGATCAACTTTCTTCCATTTTTAGCATAAAAAATTACCAAAAGAAAGAGAGAAAAGAATGAAAATAAAGCACAAATCAACCAGCATGCCTCACCAATCAACTTATCAAAAGCTAGCACAATCTCAAGACCGTGACAGCTTGTGGTGCAGTCCGAATGCCAACACACATGAATGCGCAGATTAGTTGCACAAATCACTGCCTGGCCCTGCATTCCAGAACTCCTTCAATGAAATGGAGGGGAAAATATAAGCACTTCAGAGCAGTATTGGTGCAGTCTTGTCTTGAATAGTCTTGGCATGCTTGATTCTGGTCAAGTGACAGCTGGATTTTGTCCACATTTACAAGGTCAGAGCAAAGAAATCGCCATCTGAGGATCAAGAAATGTCCACCCACATACAGTATAGACTCTCAGTACACAGAAATTTCTTAAACGGAACTGCTGCTTGAATTGAACAACGACCTCTGATATTACTGGTTTCGTACCTGGATTCTGCACCCCTGTTCGTCTCTCAGTAAATGGAATTCCTGTTAAACGGAACACATTTTCCTGTTCCCTACATGTTTCCGTTTAATGAGAGTCTGCTGTACGTGGGTGTACTGCTTATATACGTTCTTCGCTCGTATACCAAAAATTCAGCTTAACCAGGTTCCTCCGGACAGAAGTCTGCATGTGCAAAACAAAGATGGAAACGCTGGTCAGAAGGTTTGCCCACCTTGACTGCCCGGGCCTGCTTCTGTAGTTCGCGGCAAAGGCTTTCCAGCTTGCTCTTTGCCAGCAGGGCCCGATTGCAGTCGGACTGTAGCTGCTCCTTCTCTCTCGACAATTGCCGCACCTGCACGCATACACATACCGTATATACTCGTGTGATGGTGGCAGGTTTCTTTTTTTGGCAAGAATTGGGTTGAAAATCATGAGAATCGTGAGTGCAGCCATTTCACAGAGAAAAAGAAACAGCTTCATTTTTTCGCACATGTTTTCAGTGCTACATGCCGTTACTGAACTGCAGTACTCGCTTGTACTGGGAGAAGCGAAAAAGAACATTTGGCACTTTCACGCGGTTGCAAAAACGTTAGTCCTCACCCTCGTCCTCCTCCTTACTCGACGCATCCTCAAGCTTGCCTCTGTCCCGGATGAGGCCGCCCTCCGTTCTATCGAATTTTGTCGAGATTCCTGTAACCTTGAAGCTTTTCTCTACCTTCTTGAAGGAAACACCTACCCACGCTTCGAAAATGCAGTGACACACATCCACAAGGGATCCCCTTTTCAGCCATACAGCCGGTGTTGTTTGATGGACGGCAGCCCCTCGGAAGCGGCCACTAAATCTCGGAGGCTGTGCTTTTGCTACTTGGAGATGCCAAAAAAACTGGCCCGGCTTCTTTGTTTTGCACACGAAAAAAAAAATGCTTTGGAATTCTCGCGCCCCACAATGTATAATGCTGACCTCCTCAAAAATTAAGGGTGTGACTAATGCATGGGTAATTTTTAAATACATTTCCTGGGGGGGGGGGGGGGGGATTCTTTGACAAATTTCTGGGTGCGGTTATTACATGGGTGCGGCCATTACACGAGTAGTATATGCGGTGCCTTTTTTAAACCCTCGGCTATTTTGAACAAGCTACCTAAACTTGTCTCTGGCACGACATCCTTAAAGCACCTCCTCAAAAAAAAAAAAAACACACACAACAGTTTTAGATGAGAGGTGCTTCCATGTATGTGGTGTGTGATTTACTGTCAGTATGTCTGAGTGTATATGTGAGGAACAATCGCGTGTCTTTGTCTCACGTTTATGCTTTCTTTTGTTTGTTACTTGATAATCAGCAAGAAGCTGGTTACTCCATACCAATGCCCACAAAAAAGTGTAACTACATTCACCTATTACACAAGTCCATTTTTCAGCCTCGAATGGTACTTCTTATTTTGTCAAAAAAAATTTATATAGTTAAGCCTCGGTATAAAAGAATTTCATTATAACAAAATTCTTGCTATATATAATGCATTTTTTACCTCAATGTAACAAGGCTTCCTCATCCACAATTTCAATATAACAATGTTTCACTGCTACCACAGAGGAATCAAAGGCAATAAATTGAAAGTTCCGATGGTGCCAGTAATCATATCGTTGACTTGCACAAAGTTTTTGCTGAAATATTTTTCACATCGCGCAATGGAGAACCGCTGAAGTGCAGCGGCGTCTTTTCCGTCAGCAGCTTCAAAGAAAGGGTGCTACTGTACCACATAGAGGGTGCTACTGAGTAGCACAGAGCGGGAGCATATGGCTGACATGTGGCATTTGGAGACCCTTGAGCACTGTATTGCACCCTACTCTATCATCTCTACACAATGCGTGGCTCTGTATTTTGCACCGCATGTGGTGTCAACGCCCTGTTTGGTGCTTTAGATGTGAAGCAGCTTATGGCGGAATTCAATCCGGTGGTGGCGGTGTGCGGCGTGACCACCCTTACTGCGCATCCTCCCCCCTTCCTTTCCTCTCCTACGCTCCCCCACTCTCGCGCCTCGTTCTCTCCTGTGCAATGCCGCGATGAGCGCCAGCGCATGCGTGTCCCCTCCTCTCCTACGCTCCCCCCCTCTCGCGTGCCTGTCGACCGCGTTCCCCGCTCGCCCTGTGAGGGTTAACAGCCAGGCTAGAGGGAGGACACGACGTGCGTAGCATTCCTCTTTGCGTTCCACGAAGCTTTGAATGGATGGATGCAGCTTACGGCGCGGGACTTTTTGTTATCACCGTGCGTAAAATATAACAAATATGAGTAGCCGTACAGGCGGTAGAAGCAGACACAATGGGCAATCCCAAACTTGAAAAAAGTTATTCTTTGCCAGGCTGGACTCTGTGAAGATTAGAACTAATTCTTTGCAAACGCAATCAGAACTAACAGGCTTGTTTACCAAAATGAAAGTTCATTTTCTTCTTTTCAGCAAGGGCATTGCTGCAGCAAATTTTAAGCGGCCGACCCATCTTTTTTGAAGCTGCTCGCAATTACCAAAGGCACCGCTGTTGGTTCTTTGAAGTTGTGTGGATGTTCTGTGACAAAGCTGACTAACAAGACTTTTTGTTGATCCAATGCATAGCGGCAAATGAAATTCATGACGCCGTAATGTGTCTTGCTCAATTTTTAATATGGCCCGCAGTACTAAAAGAGGAAACGTGGCCATCTTAAACTAATGTCGTAATTAAGGTTGATGCCTTGCTTTCATGCAATTTTAGAACACGCAGCTCTTTTGTTTTTGTGGCCTGCAACAGCTTTTGATGTTGCGTGTTCATTGGACTGAGCACGATAGCTTCGCTCATGTTGCATTACCATAGCACAATGGACCTGCACTTGTTTCAGCTTTACGCCTGACATACAGCCGCTGTGAAGACGACTTAAAGGGGCCTTGCAACACTTTTTCCGCATGATCAGAAAACGCTGCCAATCGGTAGTCGAGGTTCCTGAGAACATGCGAGCCAAATGTTACAGCACAGCACGGGGCCTGAAATTCACAATTGATTCTCAAAGGCAGCTAGAAACTTTTCCCTCTTCTCTCGACAAATGATATCATAAACCCTAAGTCCACGGCCATTGGCTGATTTCAGCATCGTGAACTGCATACTTACTGAGGCCACCGTGAGATGCCGTGCTCACGAACACACTGAAAGTAAGCCGCGTGTTTGAAGAAAAGAAAGAGAAGAATGTGCTAAAGGTCATGACGCACGCTGATGAACAGATGCATCTTCCTGCCCCTTTGTCAGCCCCCTCCTCCACCTCCTCCCTCTCTCTCTCTCCTTTCCCCACCCCCTTCGAGGAGCTTTCAGCACACTCACTGGTAAGAAAGGAGAGAGAAGGCGCCTGAAGCGTGTGACAAATCCCTGCAGCTCCGCTCATACTCGACAGATTCTAAAAATTTTTTCGGCAGTCAAATTGTGAGGCAATTGGCTCTTTTAGTGAAGCCATTGGATGATTACTTGGAAAAGTGTTGCAGGGCCCCTTTAATTCCCCTTGAGTGCTCCTTTCCCCTACACACAGTTACAGGTAGTTGACAGGAGGAACTGACCTGCCGCTCGGCCTTCTGCACAGCTGCCTGCAGCTGCCACGTGCCTTCCTGGAAGCCCAGGTAGTGCTGGAACAGGGCGCCGAGCTTCTCCTCAGCCGTCTCGTGGGGCTCCAGGATTTTCAACACATTCTCTGCAACCGCAATAGGACCAACAACCACTCACTTTCATGAACGTACACTAACAACAGGCTCCACACTAGTTTAGGCTGGTAGGCAATTCCAGGTTGCAAGGTATACCTTAAGGGGACATAACACCCAATTTTTTATCATAATCTGTGTTATGTGGGTTAATCCTTGTGCGTTCGCAAACAAGCTGGCGAAATTTTACCGCATTTGGTAGAGCCCTTTTAATTTTTAACTAACATTTTCATAAACACCCAAGCGGCCTGAAGGTCGGGCAACACTGGTGCACTCGTGAGCCATGACGTAACAAGCTGCTTGCTGTGGGAGCGTCTGCTTTCCGGCAAACGATTTCGTTCCGTGATCAGCTGCACGTGCAATTGAAACATTTCGGCATTGTTCAGCTTCACATCGAAATTGAACAATCTGCACTGGCTGAAACTTCGGTAGAAGCCGACGACTGTGCTCTATGTAGCACCTGATGTCACTCACGCCACGGCAAAATGGTGGTGGCTGGCAGTGGGTGCGGTTTATAGCTGCCGACATCGAGGACTTATTTTACACTGAAATATTCTTCTACAGTGTGTTTTTTATATATGTATAGGCACAATAGACACTCTACTTCTATTTTTCACAGAGAACTGCAAATTGTTCGGTAATCGTGTCATGGCCCCTTTAACCCTTTGAGATGCTATGTACACAGTTGTGTACACCACTTGTTTTTGCTATTTGTATCAGCTACGGGCTAAGAAAGAGCAAGACATATTGAGCTTTGGATGAATCGAACCTCCTGCATAATAAATTTGTCTTCATCTAACTTCATTTTGCAGTGCACTGTTGCATATGGTCACTCTGCTGAATGGACTACCACGTTCCACGAGTCGTACGACATGCCGCTTCCTGTGACCCCGTGTAAAAAAGTATAATTTTTATTTGCTCAAAATGGACAGAACCAAAAATTAAATTGCATTATATTTCTAGCCAGAGATTTCCTTCTACTTAAGCCAAAACAGAGCACGAATGACTTCAGGACAAATAGATATTTAGTTACAACTTAATTAGGACAAGTAACTATAACACAAATTAACATATTACAACGGTACTTTTGTTGCAATAGAATACTGGGTGCCTTAAAATAATGTTGTATCAACCTGACACATTTACAGACAGTTCTACATAGGTGGCATCTGAAAGGGTCAAGTGATGAAAAATCGTCTAGCAAGGAATGTCACTGGAGCCATAATTTCAAATAGAAAACTTTTCTTTTGTCTGAGCAGCAACTGGAAGTGTGTTTTGAAAGCACACTAAAAAAAGTGGTTGCTGCCCTGATGAAGACAAGTTCACTTGTCAAAATGTTGGTTCCAGCAACCTTCTTTGTTCAACGATTTTCCATCACTTCAGGCCCCAATCATCCCCTGAACTTATGTCTTGTAAGGTACACCTAATGTGACACAACACGCCTTATGGTCATAAATGGCAGTGCTTCAAAGCTGTTACTAGTTTCATCCAATGCACTGTAAACGAGTGTTCTTGGCTCGTGTAAACATCCTGCATGTCAACGATATCTCGTCATCCATCCAAACAGACGTAAATAGCTACTAATTAGTACTCAGATGAGTACAGTACATATGCAAGGATAGCACACAACGATTTGAAAAGTGGTGTGAATCCTGGTCTACGAAGTTTAATTCTAACAAAACACTACCAGAGAGGCTAAACTGACAACAAGTACTTCAAAACACATTTTAGAGAGTGCTCTATCATGCATGCATGAAGAGCTAAAAATCACCGAAAAAAAGAGGGGGGAAGGGATGGGGGGTTTGGTCACATAACTTGGCCAGTTAAAACTCAACTTGAAGCATGCAATACACAGGTACACCAGGAGGGAAAAATTTACGGGACATGGACTTTACTGCAAATGCCAGCTTCTAGTCTGTTAGTGCATGACGCTTCTAATTTAACCCATATATGCCCAGTGTCCTACATATAGGACGCTTCTTTGATGCACTCTAACATCGCTATTTCTTTAGCTGATGACCAGCGCCACCTACAGCACATCAAGCAGGCCTCATTCTCAACATCTGCAAGCCTAGACATTGCTTGCTTTTCATGCTGCCACGTGCCGACCGCTTTCTCCGGGTAAACACGTGCTTTGTGTGAAAGGCATCGTGAAGAGGAAGAAGTGCACGTGAAATGCCGACCGCTTTCTCCGGGCAAACACGCGCTTTGTAAGAAAGACGTCATGGAGAGGAAGAAGTGCAATCTCGGTGTGCACGTGAAATGTTTCAAGGCTTACCACACCCGCACATAGCACCCTAATGCCCAGTGTCCTATATTTATAGGACGGCTTGAAAAACAGTGCTGCGTTTACCTGGCAGTAAATAAAGAACTTGTGCTTTCTCTTGAGGGTAGAAGTACACTTTTTGTGAAAAAAATTGTTTTGTCATTTTTGCTGAGTCTGGGCATATATGGGTTAACAGGAAAGTGTATAGGTAGCAATAACTACTACAGGCTGGAGCATTTAATCGGAGGCGATGTTCCCAGACAAAGTGGTAATATAGGCTTTCTAGAAAATTTTGTGCCCTGTAAAGTTTTGCTGCAGGGTGTACTTTTCACACGTGTCTTTGAGTGAACACTAAAAGGCAGTACTATACACAAGCAGCACTGACTTACCAACGGCACGCTCCCCTTTCCGTTTTGCGGCAGCCGTGCTGTTGGCCTCCTGAGCACCGAGCTTGCGGAGTGGAGATCGTCTCATGCCGCCACAGCACGGGCTCCTCGCCTGGTTCTAAATGAAGCAGCAACACCACCATCAACATCACTCCCCTTTGTGCGCCGCAAAAGCGCGCATGTATGTTCTGTCATTCAAAAACAAAACCTGCTATAGGATACCACTGTAGTAGTCTCAATGCATGCTTACTTGAAGAAGCGGATATTACTAGAGAACATACTTGACTAACTTAGATTCACACTTTAACTTTTTAAAACTGGTTATGTTACTGGGTGTGTTCAGTTTAAGAATGTCAGTGCATGTCCACCGACCTCTTTTAATTCTGCCTAAAATAATATAATTTGTCGGCTGAATTTCTAGGTCCACGACAGGAATCTTAGCGTCACTAAACAAAAGCTTGCCTTTGCCAGAAAAGTTCAGGATTCTCCACTGAGCCCGAAACACATTTTTGAAAACTGAGCAAAAATGAGATCTTGATGAGATCACAAAGAAAAAAGAAAATTAAGGTGCCAAGCCTGAAGGAAGCGCGGAGCTAGGTGGTCTTCTTTGCTTCTCTTTTTTTTTTCTGTTACAGCAGATCTGTTATGGTGGAGGTTTGCCGTGTGTCAGATAGAAAATTATCATCATCATGAACCGGCACGTGCTCAATGACAGCCCAAGCATTCTGTACAGATAGTTAACAGGAGAAATGCATACAAGAGAGTTAAGAAGAGAGTTAACAAGAGATAATTAACGAGAGAAACTCAAACACACCCACCAGCTCTGCTGTGACACAGCCTTGCGTGACTTAGTGTAAGCCAGAAAAATTTTCATGACATAACTATGAATAACGTGCATTGACAAAATGTTACCTTGGTGTGTTGGCAATGCCATTTTAAGAAAAATATCGCAAATATGGCACTTCGATCTACAATGGTGAAGCAACAGGAAGACGAACAGGAAGAAAAATATCAATTTGATATTTTTCGAAAAAATGTTTCTATTCGACGACACAATTTACACCACTCACAGGATTGTCGGTGGTTGCTGCCGGCTGTGCCACCTTCTTGTCGCAATGGACAACGCTCTCGGGCGGGGTGCAACACTTGGGTGATCCCGTGGAAGGAGACGGCGACTTCTCGGACCGCACTGTCTCTGGCATCGGGGACGGACTTTTGCGCGCGGCTGTGACACACGGTTCTTTTCGTGGGACGGGGGACGAAGAGGACGGAGGAGTGCCCGCCTGATCGACGGACTTGGATGTCTGGGCGGCTTCCACTGCATTCTTCTGAATGACCTGAATGAAAACAAATAGTATCAAGACAAGACATTAGAGACACTAGCCGTAATGACTGACAACTAGACTTGCTTGGTTACACTTAAAGAGCACGAACAAAAGAGACAATGCTGTTTTACTTGTGTCCCTGCCATGGGTCAGCAAAAGAATGTGGAGCTCACACAAGAAACATATCTTGCGCTAAGGGCTCACTCGGGCTTAGACTCACCAAAATTTTCCTCAACCGGATTCACTCGGACTCAGACTCACGGCTCAATGTGAGTTTGAGTGAGCCGACTCATGAGTGAGTTTGTTGACCTATAGTCGCTGTATATGATTTGCATCATAAACATTTTGCCTTACAAAGGTCTTTGTTTTCTTGCACAGTTTGGAAACGACTGTGTAACTACCCTTTTGTCCTTTGTAGTAAACAATGTTAACCCATGCCACCATGAAACAATGTTGTTTCGTGGTGGCATGGGTCATCAACCTGCCTCTTGTTCAACCTCCAGTAAAAAGTTTTCTCAGCTAATTATTGTCACGCTCAGTCAGCCCTGCACAGGAGACATAAAATGAGCTGAAAACAGGAAACGCACCACGGCACCAGACGCACCTGTTTGAGCAAACTTAGTTTTTTGGCTGCCTCGTCCTCAAACGACGGCACAGCGGCCCCATTCGAGCTGTCTCCAGAAGCCAGCCTGGTGTTCAGCGTCTCCATTACGGCAGCTTTCATCTCCTTCGCCTTGCCACCAAATGAGTTCATAAGCTTGATTACTTCGGGGTCCCTCTGGAACACAATAGGCGGTTCTGCTTTCTTTTCAGGAACGGGAGACTCTGGTCTCTCTTCAGCCACAGGGGACTCCGTAGTGTCGGAGACCTCTGCAGCAGGTAAGTCCGGGCAAGGAGGGTAAACCTCTCCATTGGCTACGACTTCGGCTTCTGTAGGCACTGCAACGCACCCAGCTAGGCAGCTGTCATCAGCGGCAGTGTCTTCCTGCTGCTTCACCAAATCCTCTGGGCTTGCGTCCTACATACACGTAAAAATGAACACATACACACACACACTGCTCAACATTCACTCTGAGCACTTGCCTTGCATAAGATGATTGCCACATTTTATAATCACGCTCAAAAAGTTGTACCTATAAATCATTTGTATATTTAGAGCACAGTCAAACTATGATATAATAAAGATAAAGTGAATCAAATGAAAAAGAGCAAACTTGATATTTTTCTCATGGATATCATAATTTAATGATTATATGTGTTTACAACAGATACTGGAATTAAGGTACTTCCTTGTTGCATGCAGCTTCATTTTTCCTGAAGTCTGACTGGGTGTCAATAGTTCAATGCAGTTTCTTTGCTATAATCAAAGTGTGTTGGTTGTTTCTAATGCTGCTGTTGCTTGCATGTTAAACAGGGGGCACGGTATCTCAAGCGAACATTTCTGTCTGCTTTGCATCTCTAGCAGTGTGTTTGTACTACTACCTGTATTTCTGAAGATACGGTGAATCGAAATTTCTTTTAAGATCCACTTGATACCACGCGCATTTCCTGAACTGTTGGACAGTGGTGTGCAAATAGTAATTTTTTTGACCAAATCAAATATGAATCGAACAGTACCAGAAGCAAATCGAATAGATGTGAATATAAAAGAGTGTTTGAATACTGAACAACACTTTAAAACGGATATTAAAACAATGTTCACAGCCTATAATTCATAGTTTTACCATTAAGACCACAAATGAAGCATCAGAAACATGCTAACGAGATTCTTCACGTGCACGGAATTTCTCGGAGAGTGCAAGCGATTGCTGAATAGTCGTGTAAAGTCTGGCTTTCTGAGTGAATTAGCGTGCTACGCTATATAAGCCGTCATGGTCTATGCCAGCGATGACGAAGTTTATCATACTTTTGTAGAAGTGCCAGAATGGTCCTAATCAACTGTAGGAACATGCAGTGTGACTAGATGAAGCAAGGAACAAGACGGGACATGGTGCTACATCTCATCTCTGTCCGCTTACACCTTACGTCACTTACAATGTCGCACCAACTACTAGCTCTAGGAAACGTATCAGCTGCATTCTAACCTAAGAATTTCGCATAGTGTGCCCAACTATTCCATTTCAACATGTATGTCGGTTGCAAATGTCGAGTTAAATGCCTTCAAATGGTCCTTTCTTTTTTTTGAACCTGGTAATAGCACTTTGTGTAACAACAGTTTATGTGGCCTCTGTGCATGAGCATGGTGAGCCGGCACTGCTAACAATGGCAGCCAAAGTGTGTCACTTAGTGGCAAGAGCCGAGGCACGCCAGACGTGATTCCGTGTGCTAAAATGCTGGTGAAGCAATGAACTTGCAGCCAGGGCTAAAAATCCACTAATGGTAGAGCCAGGTACGACCGAAAGGTGCAGTGCGAAGCAGCTGTGACCTTCGAAATGGTCGTAAATGGCCATCCACACTGATGGTATGAAGCGTACAGCCATGGACTCATGTGCCAAAGAAATTGCTGCCGGAATGTACTGCACTGGACTAGCCTTGCATGTAACAGTTACGAAGCAGCAAATAATTCGGTCCTACTGACAGCAGCAGTTTCGCATACCAAAAGTATTACATAGCTTTTTGCACTGCCAGAGAATTAGCCAAGTTGCACTACATGAATACCAGCCAGAATTGTTTTAACGTGATAATGTTAAAGACCTCGTTTTGCTGAAATTCTGCTGTCTGTGTCGTTGGTTGCGAGCGAAAAATCAGCGGTGCCCGTGAGTAAAAAATTGAGATAGATGCAAATAAATAAAGAACTTGGGTTCAAGTGGGGATCAAACCCAGGCCTTCTGCGTGGCAAGCCAGTGTTCTACCACAAAGTCACCGCCAGTGCTCGAAACTCTTTTGGAAAAAAACCCCATATGAGTGGCATGCAGTGTGAAGAGTCCCTACGCATGGAATAGTGTGTGACAGAATCGTAGAATCGCACCAGGTTTCAAAGCCTGTAAATTGCGCAACAAGGGCATTGTTTAAAGTCCCACCCAAAACAATACACTCGAACATAATTAAGCATCATCATCATGAACTGCATCAAGAATGTGTGCAGCTGCACGTGTTGCCTTACAGATGCGTAGTGGGTACTTCGCCAATTCACAAAAGGAAGAATTATGGCGTAGTGGGCACTTAGCAACTGTACTTGCAGTAGGCATTCTAGGATAGTTTGAAATGGCCAATGTTACACGCACACACGTTCCTTTCTTAGTGGCATGTTAGAGATGTCCACCAAGAAGCGAAGCCAGGTTAGCGATTGAGAAGGCGATGCAAACGGGGCGAGATTACTCTTTCGCGTTCTACTCTTGAAGGCGAAGCTCAAGCGTCCTCCAAGTTTTTAGCCAAGTTATGGCAACACTGTGGCAAATAAGTACAAGTTTTAACAAGCACTTGGAACCCTATTAGCCCAACTCACTGTTTATAGGCAAACCATGTACAAAGAGTTTCTATATGCAGACTTCCATTTTGTACTGCGCATTGCATCAGCAACTGGCCAAGGGCACCCGTCAATTCATGATGTAGTCCTGGCTACTCAACATGGTAGCTCATTGGCAAACCTGCTGAACATAAGCGCATGGGTTTAATTGCCATCATCGGTGGCCTCATTTAGGCACAAGTGAAATGAAAAAGCATCCTGTGTTTTTATATTCTGTGTAGCCTTATTAGCGCTTTTTGAAGTCGTGAGCCAATCGACTGATTTAAGGGCACATTGAAGAACCTCAGGTGGTCAAAATTAACCCAGACCTTCCCACTACAGCAGGCCTAACATATAGATATTGTGGTTTTAGCATGTAAAAGCCCAGAACTTTTTGCCATCTTGGCCTTCGAATACTGTTCTCGCATTACATTCTGCCCAAGGCCAGAGGACAACGACCCCGGAAAACATTGAACTACATGAGATTAGCCTCTTGCCTAACTTGTGACATGTAGGGGAGTTCTTCCAACGAAGTGTGCAAAAAGCACGCGTTACCAAATTGTTAAGGTAACATTTGTAAAGCTCTAATGAGCATTTTGTACTTTCATTTAAACTTAATAAGAACTTGTTGTTGGGCGAGTTGGTGACAGGACAGGTGTTGTCCTGTCCTGCCTTCTCTCATGTGTTCGTCCTTTTTAGCGCAAAAATCAATAAGTCGTCTAAACTGTTTCGCTTATAACGACTCCTAAAAGTTATCTCACTGTCACCGACTCAGTTTTCAGTTCTCGTTTTCTTTTTACACAGGCATAAAAATGTGGAACGTGAACATGCGGCCTGCTTTCTAACTGAGTAACTCCCACCAATTTTGATTTTTGTACATACCTGAACTATTAATACAAGACGAAGAAAAGTTAAATGCGCATGCGTCCGTTACTTTCGTTGTGTAAAGCTGATACTGAAAACCTTGGGTTGCGTCATTTAAATGTCACCAGCAAGCATTCTGGTGAATCTTTCTACTAGGCGTACTTAGTGAAACCTCGATCACTGCGTGTCACCTGGCCGACGCGCCGAAGACGCGAGAACACGGCCAAGGAAGGTGAAGCGCTCACAAAGTAACGGCATGCTTACGCACTCCTTATCTTGTGCGCTACCTGCACTATGTAGCGAGGTGTAAGCACGGGAGGGCACACGTGAGCGGCGGCGGGGTTATCAGCGGTTCTGAGCCGCACGCTAGGCGTTAAAAGCATGCCGAAATGCAACGCCTTACCAAATTAGGAACGACCGTCTTTGCATCTCGCGGTTCTTCTTCGGTGACGAGGAGCTCGTCCGTTCTTTGTACTTCGGTTTCCATCACAGCTCGGGGAAAAAGATAACGGCAGTGCACAACGCCGCTTTTGTGGCGGGTAAAACGCTGTCTCGCGGAGGTGTCTATCAGAACAGTTACGCAAATCCTAACGTTCTGAGGCTCAGTCGACTAGCTGCATCCGAAAATAAGAGAGAACTAAAGTAACGCACGCGTCGACAACCGACAAAAACGCAATAAAAAGGCACGACTGCAAACGCAGGAGAAAGAGACCCAGTTATATTTACAGTCTCTCTATTCCAACGGTTAATTGAGCTCGAAAAAACTAAAGGCGCTCGGAATGCACAAAAATAGACTTCACGACGCGTAGAGCACCGCCATGCCTTTCAAGCGCATGAAGCGAGCGAACGCGCCGTTTCAGCCGAGCCGCACAATTTCATCTTAGTTTTTGCGACACATTGCGGTAAAAAAAGTAAACGCCATGTTTAAAATAAAATTTATTAGTTATAACACTATAAAAAGTTCATTTATAACTCGTTCAGAAACTAGTTAAACTTGCAGTGAGTGCGCCGAAGGGCCGAAGTTTCAAGATCAATGCAGGCAACAAGGGGCACCGGCGCAGTCGCCATTGTTTACGCGATGGAGTCCGTCGTCGAAGAAAAGAATGAAAATGAGAAGCCAATTGACCGAGAAAAGGTTTGTAAAGTCACTCAGAAGTCGTACGAGTGCTTCGACACTGCGTCCAAGCACCCGCCCGCACGGTCAAATTTATGCGCTCGCCGACTAATGGCTGCCTCGGTTTCAATGAGGCAACTGGTGCGACTCGCAGTCTTATGAGTTCAAACGCCGTTTGTTTTCCTTGTAGACCTGCCCACTGCTCTTGCGGGTGTTCCTGAACAACTCCAGGCATCATTCCATGAGCGAGTACTCCAGGGGCAACGTGCCGAGCAACGAACTGCAGATCTACACCTGGTGAGTTTCGAAAGCTTCCACTGGTGCGCCGCCTTGAGATCACGCGTGCTTCATGCCGTCTGACTGACTTGCCCCGCTTAAACCTGCTGTGATTCTCCAATTTGGCGACATATGTTATAGTTATGTCCCATTCTACTGACTTGGACTTGTCGGGTTTGTTTACTGCCTGGTGCACTCTGATACAAGTACGCCAGTGCGGTTTGTTGTAACGTCGGCTTGGTTTGTCGACAGGAACGCGTACTTGTGTGTATCGAACACTGCTGACGTGCGCCATGCAGTAAAGGGTTGGGAGTCAGGTGAGTTCCGTAGTGACCTGGTGACTTAACTTTAACGCTTCTGACGTTCAAAACAGTTGTGTCTCTTGTGCTTGCAGCACAGCTTGTCATTTCGTGCGGTTTCCGAGTCTCGGAAGCCTCACGAAAACCACATTATAGTAGTATCTCATATTTCACAGTCTCGTGGCCCTTTGGTCGTGGCTGCTTCACCTTAATCACATTGCGAGGCGCCGGGCGCTTGCATTTGGACTTCCTTTGTAAACTGCTTGCCATGACTCAAGTAAAAATTGCCAGCCCTTCCGAAAGTCGTAGCGGAGCAAACAGCCTGTCAACTCCGGCGCTAGACACCAGAGTTGCTGCCAACCATGTCTAGGTTACCTGCCAAATCTGCCAGAGTTCATAAAGCGTGTTGTTGAGGTGGGCATTGAGTTATGTGCTGCATTGTTCTCTGACTGCATTTTTGGGGTATGTAGTTGGTAACCCACAACAATGTCTTTCACTGCATCCATTGAAAACAGTGGCATGTAAAAGTTTCTTGATGTGCAGTTAAGTTTCATATTCACCTTATTGCATGTTTGCACTTCTCAGCCCAGCCGGTTTCCAGCACATCTGATTTGCTCTTGTCTGGTAGGTGCTACGTGAGCTTTCATAACACACACAAATTGGTGCCGTCACCAAGTGCAGCGCCACCGGTAGTTCAAGAACATGCTGCAGTTTTCACTATTTGACACCAATGTTTCTCAAGATAGATGTGTCCAAAACACATTCTTGTCAACAGATGTAACACTCCCATCATGTTTGGGTTGTCAGGACAACACACAACCCGCCACGGTGGTCTAGTGGTTATGGCACTCGACTGCTGACCGGAAGGTGATGGGATCAAATCCCGGCCACGGCGGCCACATTTTCAGTGGAAGCAAAAATGCTTGAGGCCTGTGTACTTAGATTTAGGTGCACGTTAAAGAACTCCAGGTGGTTGAAATTTCCGGAGCCCTCCACTACTGCGTCCCTCGTAATCATATCGAGATTTTGGGACGTAAAGCCCCAACAATTATTATTATTAGGACAATGCACCATGATAGGAATTATCCGGTCGTATACCCTCAGACGTTACTACCACTGGCACTCTTGTGGATTGAACTGTTGCAATAGAGAAGAGTTTCACTTTGATAAAAGAACTTGAGCATGGTGAAGCCTTGGATACAAAGGATAACTTGGTGATTCATCAGTGCTTGTATGGGTGTCTCCTGTACATGCATCTAGTCTTGCATAACACATTTCTTCCTCTTCTGCAAATTTTGATAGCTTACCCTCCCCTTGATTTTTCCATGTGTGGTTTCAGCGATCGTATGGCCCATTTTTACCACCCATTTGGCATGCACATATTTTCTGATTGAAACAAGCAGAGGAAGCAGAAGTCATTGTATGTTCTGCCTGTCTCTTCAAGATTTCTGTTGCCCTCAGGTGCCTTTGTTAAATGTGAGCCTCGAAGGTTTACGCTAAGTACACTGTGACAAAAAAAAAGGAAACTATAGACAGGGCATTACTGTTGGCACCATCTCAGCTAGATGATTAAAGGGGCACTAAAGAGAGAAATCCTTTTTCTCGTATGAGTAAACTACCCTTTTACAATACCAAAATCACTGCCCGTGCCACGAGAAGACGCTTGATAAGCAAGGCAACTCGCAAAAAGAAAATGCGGGTGGCGACGCCACTTTGAGATTCCTGCACCAGTCACCGTATTGTTACAGATTTTGAGAGCGGTTACTGGGGTCTACATAGTTACTAATCGGTAAAAATGAAGTACATTGCATGTGGTAATGTGCACGAGGGAATGACTGCTGCCGTAGCTCAATTGGTAAGAGCATCGGACGTGTAATCTGAAGGTTGCAGGTTCGGACCCTGCTGGTGGCAAGTTGTCTTTTCGTCCACTTTACTTTCTTCACATCTATATCATAATTACTACAATAAAACTCAAACAGTACAATTGACGTCCCCTGTACCTTCCTTGGCTTCATTATCTGCTGATTTTCATTTAAAAAATACACTTTGAAATTCGTAATGTCACACGCAGCGATTTCAGCGCGAAATTGAAAAATTTACTTTTACCTTGATTTTCTCCTCTATTAATAAAGGTATGATGGCGGAATTAACGTCGTTAGAGTTTTCAGAGTACAATTTGTCAATAGAAACCAACTCATTGATTCACTTTAGTGTCCCTTTAAGTGAAGGAGCAATTGGGAAGTCAAACTTTATATTCTGTACGTATCTCCATTATTGACTCTTTTTTAACAGTTAATATGAGACAGTGATCTTTTTAAAATATGGCACTTATTTCATCATGTTGCAGTGTCTAAGAAAAATGTCTCGGGGTTCTTTTAAAGCTTGTGGCAATTTGGGAAACATGGTGAGGGTTAGCAGAGCAGTATCGGACACATCGGATGGGTTGCAAGGTAATGAAGCTTTAAAAATGGCTCGATTAAATGTTACATACACGGGTCATTGTGCCTGCCTTGATCATGCTCAAAACTTGCTTCACTTTCAGGATGGACGCTACCTTGAAGGAGTTGACGAGCCTTGTCAAGGAAGTGAACAGAGATGCCCGACGGAAGGGCACCTTCTTTGACTTTGCACTGGTGTTCCCAGACGTGCGAGGTCCAGGTTATCGCATGCGGGACATCGGCACCACCTGCTCGGGACAGAAGGGCTCGGACGACAACAAGACCCTCAACGCCTGCCGGTTCCAGATCGGCGACTACCTGGACATTGCCATTTCAACACCTCCCATGCGCGGAGGACCAGTGCCACCTTCGAGACGGGGCAGGCAGTCTGGCTTCTAGCCAGCGTGACCTCTAGCTTCAAAACATGTCCCATCTGTACAAAATAAACACCTTTCTGTCTTGTAACCTATATGGCAAATTGAGGCTTCGTTTGCTTTTCTTACTGCACTCCCGCATTGACCATGGGGTGTGTGAGGGAGCGGTAAAAGAAAGGACAAAGAGTTTAACTAAAGGGTACTTATGGGTTGCTACTCTTTACTGGTAAGTGGTGTGGAATCTTCATAAGAGCAGCGCTCATGGAACACACCAACACACTTCAGGCTGTCGTGCAAACGAACACACACATGGGCATTTATTAGCAGCTTTTAAACAACAGCGAGCCCGCCAGCAGAATCTTACAATAACTACAGTAACATGACAAATAAGCCAATATAATGCCAATGTAACTCTCATAAGGAGCATAGCATACACAATGTACAGGTCGGTCCACTGTTAAAGGGAACACTCGAATGAGCCGCCTTCATTTTGCTGGCCCCCTCATTCCAAGTGGATGTGGAAACGTTGTTCGTTCAAGGTACTGGTCTGTCAAAGGGAGTCGGAACTGTCAACCACCAGTAGTCTTATGTAAATCTAAGCCACTGTACTGTTGCAAGAGAGCGATATCCTGACATGCCCTGAACGCAATTGTTCCCTTTAACAGTGGACCGACCTGTACAGCGAAGGCGACGTTCGACTCGCCACGGGGCCCCATGGGAACGAGCCGTAGAATCGTCTCCACGAACCTCCCGCGGGAGATGACCGTCCACCAGCAATGCCAAGAACCACAGAGGAAGAACTCCGTTCCTCATGACCCCGGCGTAACCTCACTAGCGAGGAGGGACCACAGCGCCAACTCGCTTGGCGGCGACTAAGCCAACTACGTCCGCAGGGGGCCATGGCAGGACCACGGCCGCCTGGATCGGGGCGTGTTGCAACAACGCCGCGCGCCGATGGTCCAGGCGGCCGTGGCAGGGCCGCCTGGACCTCCGAGACTGCGCGCCGGCGCGCAATATCGGAGGGCATGGCAGGACGCATGGGTGCCGCGAAAACCACTTTACAGGGGGTGCGAGCACCCTCAGAATGGGTACGAAAAGTGAGAATAGAAAAATGAAAGAAAGCGTTAAAACATAAGGCTATGAATGAGCACTCACAAAATCATTTACGTCACCGCAAACACTGTTGCATGCATCATGAAACGCTCTGTGCCACCTAGCCACAGTTTTTCGCAGAATTGGGTACATTTTGCATGGCACAGCAGTGCCTTTGTAGCCGCTCGCAGTGATGTCTGCTTAGGCCAGTGTCCCAAGATGTTTTATTTCTGCAAGTGTGCTTGCCCAGCAATGGTAGAGGCTATGTGCAAATGCAAAGAAGGAACCCAACAATGCGCATTGCAGCAGTATAACTGTATAGGGGTTCTTAAAGATGGCCAAATCGCTGAACTGCTCACCATTCTTGACTTCTTGCCTCGAAGGTCTACTAGATGCCTTATTGCATGGCACGACTGCAGGGCAGTAAAGCCAGCTTGCGGGTAACGTGGCACGGTGTTTCGGGTTTGTCAGATTGAAGAATGGTGTTATTTAGCCTGTTAAAGGGAGAGTTGCATTTATCAAAATACAGACCCTTATTTGCATAACCAGGGGGCTTGGGGGTTTACCCGTGGTTTACCCCCTCCAAATTTCACGCATACACGAGCACACGCAAAGAGGCGTCGTACACCCTTACCCGTGCAATGAATTTCTGGTTACGCCCCTGCAGACCCTGGTCAGGAGCCTTTCATTTCACAGCGAAGCTGTATGCTTCTCGTTGGTCTGAATATTTCGTGTCGTCATCACAAGACTCCTATAGCGTGTATGTGCCACAGAAATTGAGCAAGTCCCACTAGTCACCACATGCGCTCGCGTGCTCCTCTGCTAGCATATGCGCGTGCTCCTTGCGTTTTCACCTCGGACGCTGAGGAAGGGCATTCGGAGAGGTGGACAGACGAGCCGATGAACGCAGCGTAGCGAAGGAAAGGGCGAAACGAGCAAACGCGTGTAACTCCGTTAGCGTTTGCTGTAGACTCCTGCACAACTGTAACGCCACAACTAAATTTCGATGTCTGGGTTGTTTAGGGGCCCTTTAACAATTGAAGGCAAACGGCATATCTTTCTTTGCAATCATACATACAGCACAGAGCTCAGTATTCGTTTCAGTAAAGAAAACCGCAAAACAAGCATCAAAATCGCATGATGGATGATAAGGCGCCTGTGAAGAATGGGTACACACTCCCATGCGTTCCCAGTAAAGATTAGGCTGCAGCTGCTTTGCACTTCACACGAGGGCTTCGAATGACGTCAAACGGCCCTTCTCCCCGCGTACGTGTGTTCCCCGCTTTCATATATAAAAGGGAGACCCGTATAGCAACTCAGTTCAACTCACTCAGACCGCGGAAATTCAATACACCAGAAGAACAGCGTGAATACAATGCTCGACGAAAGGAATTCGACTTGCTGAAAATGGTCGTGAAACCAATCACGGTCTACCACAGCGACAACAAAGCGATTATCACTACCGTTACTCTAAAGTAATAATAACCCCCCACCCCATTAGCATGTGTGGAGTTTCGCTGGACATTCACGTTCGCAGGGCGGGATGGCGGCCATTTTTTTTTTCTTTCAGATCGTAGAAGCCTATCAGGTTACGGACCTGCTGAGCCTGGAAGAGCGGAAAGATGGGCTAGAGAAGAGTGCGGTGTAGTTACTGCATATGCTTTCCTGGAGAAACAGATTCTCGATAATTCGAAGGCAAAAGCAAACCGGACCTTATGCCTCTGAGGCATTGCCGCAGTGCTTGTGTGAACAAGTAGGGGATATACTGCAGCGCGGGAATTTTGTCGTGATGTGTTGAGCTCGCAAGGACAAGTTGCGGATTGTACGTGGGCACCTGTACAGATGCGGAGGTGCAGAAAAAAAAATTCACAGCATATCCACGGGTTAATGATGAAGAGCTTGGGCGAAGTTCCTGAAGCAATCATGGTTACACCGTGAAATCTTCAGTGGTTTCGCCCAGCAGTAATCAAAGCGATAGCCCAGTACATCATCAAAGACGTGACAAACACTGTATATATTTATACAAGAAATTTTATTAATCGTAAGTGGTATAGCTAGACGTGGCTTCCGTTCCCCCTTCATTATAACGGCTTTATGGTCGGTGATGGGTCGTAGTGGGATGTTCGCAAAGACGAAGTAGTGGGCAGTTTGCAAAGGTGGCTTCCGTTCCCCCTCATTATAACGGCTTTATGGTCGGTGAAGTAATGGATCGGTGATGGATCATAGTGGGATGTTTGCAAAGACGAAGTAGTGGGCAGTTTGCAAAGGATCGGTGATGGGAGATACTGTTCGGGAGATACTGCCGGTTACGCCTTACGCCGGACGCGTGACAAGGTTAGGCTAAGAGGAGCTTCGCCCTTAAAATAAACCAAGGCGACGTAGAAATCAGTTCCAATGGGAGTTCAAGGAAACCGGTTACGTTACGACTTGCACGTTGACGGTGAAGCTAAAAATCACACTTCCAAATATACCGTGGAGCCACGATTTGGAGTGTAACTTGTCCTCAACCAACATCCGTGAGCAGGAAAGCTTGTGCGCACGCATATGGTGACCTGTCTTGCTGACTTTTCCTCTCTTGTAAACTCTGCGCTCGGCTCGTCCAGTCATTGGTTAGAGTGCAGCGCTATGAGCATGCAGGATTTTGACGATAATGGCGGCCGAGAAACTCTGATGTTGCATTCGCAGAACTGTTTAATTACTTCCCACCTTTGTCCTCGAATCCGGGGACCAGAGGCAGGCCGTTGTGAGTAGCACGTCATATCTTCATTCTCATTCTTGTATCCTGCGCGAAGCTTCTTTTCTTTCGGACTCGATAAGTGGAACGAGTGTGTGTGCGGGGGGGGGGGGGGGGGGGAAGCTGCGGTAACACGCCCCCCCCCCCCCCCACTCTTTTTATTGGATAGCCCTTCTTTCAGGTCATTTCGTAAGCGAAAGGACACTCATCAGATTTTCTCTAACACTTCTTTACAGACAATCAATATATAGCCGCACCGGCCGGGCGCTTCTGATGTTCTGCTCAGAAAAAAAAAAATCAAACTTAACCGCAAAGCACGAGCGCAATCGCTCCTCTGCTGACGACTGCAAACTTTAAATCAACGACCGTTGACATGCCTCTTTCAGAATCGGAGGGAGCGCCGACGTGGGACCATCCATTTGCGCGCTGCCGCTGATTGCTTAATGGTTTTCTGCGCCACCCTCGAACTCCGTTTTATTGTTCAATCGACGCCCACTTTTCTTACAGCCTTCCCTTCCACAAAAGCGCGTCTCCTGCAGAAACCGCAGCCCACGGCCGTGCTTCTGTGTCTGCCAGCTGCTCAATCGCTCTGGAACCGCGCACGGCCGACAACGTGCCTTTTTTCATATGTATAGCTCGCCCAGAATCGGGAAAGGCGGTCCCGAATCGGGAAAAGAGAACTATAAGCGGCTAATTGCGGAAAGCTAAATGGCGACCCCGCTGGGGCTCGCGCACACGTCGCGAAGGCGTCGTCTTTTCGTGTGCGTCGAGATAGGCGCCAGGCGCGTCTTCTCGAAAGGGGAGGGGCCGCGATCTAAATTCAGGATCGAAGGCGAGCGAGCGCTCCGACGGCAGCAGAAAAGCGCGCGCGGCCGCAGGCGGCATGTTCCGGCCGCGGGTGCTTCCTCTTCAGTCATCGGCACGCAGCGCTGCTGCTCGGGCCGCGGGGGAGAAGAAAGGGGAGTAGTGGGCCTCCCTTTCGCTGTTCCCCGAGGACCGTGCCCCGCCCCCCATTGCTGCGGCCGGTTGCGCCACGCTCTCCTTGCGCGTCGCCTTTCGGGGCAAAAGCGGTATATATACCGTTCTTCCTCTTCTGACCCGCTCCTCGAACCATTCTTCCCGAAAAGTTCGCCCTTTAGAAGCCTGCCCCGTTTTCGAGAGGTTCTGAAGCAGAATTTTCCATGCAGCTTTTGCCGTCTATATATACATAGTGCCGCGTGGCAGCATAAGGCTACACTATGTTACTTCTCCAGCGGGCGAGAAAGCTCGGGAAAAAAAAATCTGGGAATGCGGCAGAGGTGGGGAGAAAGGAGGTGAGAAACCGGCAAGCGCCGTAGACGTTGCGTATCACGCTCCATCGTCGTAAGTGAAATGCGCAAGCAGACCAAATGTTATCTATTCTGCGCCGCACCATGGATGACACGGTGTATCCCACGCGTACCTGTGTTCATGACTGACATTTTTCGAATTCAAGTTGTCGGGCGTTACATTGGTGTGCCGTGGTATCCCGTCCCATCGCGTTTTCAACGTGCTTTATTCCCATAAGGCTTGTTGGGCTTGTTGGTTCTGCATTAAGACGAGTAGTGTGGCGCATAAGTCGGGACAAAGGAAAAAAACACGATGACGCACACAGAGCGCAATAGCGCAGCAACAAGCCGGCTGCACCGTAGGTGCGAACTCGAGGGGGGGGGGGAGGCTTTTGTTCATCTGAAAGGGTGCGTGAAGTCTGCCCCGTATTTTTACTTAGACGGACCTTTCCCATCATTGTTTAAAGAGCCCAATTATTGTTATGCATTCGTTTGGTGATAATGGTGGCCGAGGGACCCTGATGTTGCATTCAAACTGCTTACTGCTCACGTTTACCCCCGGAAGGCAGGCCTTTGTGAGGAGTTGCCGAATAAAAAGGTGTTGTTTGCAAAGCACTGGCGTAGCCAGGTGGTGGGTTCAACCCCCGTCCCCCGAAATCTCTAAATTTTTCACCTGCATACATACACGCAGACGTACAAACACACACACGTACACGAAGTCTGGTCGAACAACTCCCTACGCCCCCACCTTTCCCTCCCGAAAAAAAATCTCTGGCTACGGCCCTGTTGCGAAGGAATGCGGTTCTGCAAAATGTGTTATCAAACCAATGGTAAAAGTTCAGGAGAAGATAGAAGTTCGAGGAGGTTAAAAGTTATTGTATACCGGGTGCCGCAGGAGTCGAAGTTTCGAAGCGGTTCGGCGAACGTTTCGGCAAGCAGCGCAACAAGTCTTGAAGAAGACAAGTCCGCTTGCCGAAACGTTGGTTCCAGTGACACCAGTGTTCAAGATTTTTTTTCATCAACGCACTCGAAGCCGCACTTGCCTTTACTATCGACTTTTTCGATAGTAAAAGCGATAGTTACAGCGAGTTGAACCTCGCTGTAACGAGCACTGATATAGCGAATTCTCTGCTATAGCGAACTAAATGCGCGCTTTGATTGGCCACGCTTTATTTCGGTGATATTTATTCTTTTTATAACGAAACCTAAAACGGGCGAGAACCGCCGCGATATCGGCTCTCACGAGAAAAAATTTGGTTCGCTCAAGGCTCGAAATCTGAAAGGCATACCCTGCGGTCTCTGGGGCCCAACCTTTTGTATAGGACCGCATTACATACGACATAGTTACTCCCAAAACAAGTTACAAAAAGATGAGGGCAGCTAGTGGTGCCAAGCCTGAAGGAACAGCCGAACTTTCCTAGCCTACCAGCCAGGCCTATAGAGATAGCCAGTTAAGCCTAGATATAGCCACATGAGACGGGCAGGTAACCCTAGGAAGTCCAAGTTCAGCCTCTCTCTCTGTTAATTTTTCTATCTCACTCCCTCCGCTATCTCCCTCCACTGTCTTCGCTTTCTCTCGCACCTGCGGTATACTCGGTAGTGGGGCTTGCCGAATTCCTGTGGTGCATACCCGCCCGTGCTGCTTCCGAGTTCCTATTTTCACTGTTTCTTTCTCTTCCCGCTCGGCGTTGAATCGGAGTTCTTTTCAGAAGTGGCGTCCGCGCTGTCGTTTCAAGGACGGACTGCCACGCCCATTGGCACTGCTTAGAAGTGAACGCGCCTTTGCCATAGTATATATACTTACTTTGGGTTCAGGCCAAAGTCGTGCACTCAGCCCCTAGCGAAATAAAAAAAAAAGAAACGATCGAACGCTCTTTTTGCCTTGTAGGAGGAACGAAAGAGCCGGAGGCGTTTCCCGCGGCATGCTTTCGACTATGATCTACCGGCGCCAGATGATGAATGACCGTTATGGTCCGAAGGGAACGCCCAGCGACTCCTACAGCTTTAAAGGGCTCGCGCGCCGTTCTCGGCCCTTCAGCGATGCGGCTATCCACAAAATAATTTTTGAAATTTTCATGCATCTAAGGTCGGCATCGACCAGGGGCGTAGCCAAGGGGGGGGTTGGGGGGGTTCAAACCCCCCCCCCCCGAAATTTTTCAATTTTGCTTGCGTATATAGGCACGCGCACATACAAACGCACGCACGATCATACATAAAGTATGGTTGAACCCCCCCCGAAAAAAATTTCTGGCTACGCCCCTGGCATCGACACGTAAGGAAAAGAAACTCTTGGGGGATGTGCCACCGACATTTACGACGCAGACGTGCCCTGGAGGCTATACGGACAGTATCTTTTGATAGCAGGCCCCTAAAACATGCGCGAAACCGAGCCTTTTCTTTTCCCTTCGTTTTATTTCCTGTTCCCTCCAGCCAGGACCCTTCAATACTCCGGCTAACGAAATTATGTCATCCCGAGTTTCTGCTTTCCGATAAATGTTTGTCTTTTTTAATTGCGGAGCAGTTTAAAAGACCGCCCTGTCGTCGTCTCATGTCTCGCGCTGTTGGCCTCACGCAGGTCCCACGTTTGATACACACAAGCAGAGCTGGCTGCACGTTTGGAGCGCCAGCGTCGCTGAAGGGCTAATTCGTCTGTCCGAGTCAGAGAAGTGACAGCGAAACGCCAGCTTTTCGCTGTCGTAGGGTAGCAATCAGGTACATAGGGCAGCAAACCGGATGTTATAATTCCGGTTGACCTCTCGACATTTCCCTCATACATACATACATACATACATACATACATACATACATACATACATACATACATACATACATACATACATACATACATACATACATACATACATACATACATACATACATACATACATACATACATACATACATACATACATACACACATACACATACATACACATACATACATACATACATACATACATACATACATACATACATACATACATACATACATACATACATACATACATACATACATACATACATACTACATACATACATACATACATACATACATACATACATACATACATACATACATACATACATACATACATACATACATACATACATACATACATACATACATACATACATACATACATACATACCATACATACACACATACACATACATACATACATACATACATACACACATACATACATACATACATACATACATACATACATACATACATACTACATACATACATACATACATACATACATACATACATACATACATACTACATACATACATACACATACATACATACATACATACATACACATACATACACATACATACATACATACATACATACATACATACATACATACATACATACATACATACATACATACATACATACATACATACATACATACATACATACATACATATACACGGAGGAGAGAAGCGGAGGCGAAACGCCAGCGCCGGGAGTTAGACGCACCGCGCTCGGAGCAGCAAACAGTAGAGAAACAGTAGAAATGAGACCATAAAACAGAAAATAAATAACCGCTAAGCAAATCACATAATCACAAGAAAAGAACAGAGAGGATAGAAAATATCATATAATTACAGGAAAATAACAGAAAAAGACAAGTTAAACACAAGGGAAACAGAGGCGAATCAATGCTCCGTAGTTCGTACAGCTTTTACTATAGGGTGAAACTGGCTTAGATTTGTTTTGTTTTTTTTTTGTTTTCTTCTTACCTGAAAAGCATGGTGTGCGTGCGCGAACATCTTGAAAAAGAATTTACGATTAAAACAATTCATTTCTGGACTGCTGCATTGGGGATTCCAGAGGTTAAACAAGTTTCTGCGAAGGCAGGCCGACCAGAGGGTGAAGAAAGAGCCGCTTACAATGAATTTTATGGGTAAAACAGACGCAAAAGCCTTGACACAGGTGCTCGAGCGCCGCAAGAAAACCGGTATATACACAAAGGTGTCATATAAACCCACATAGCCACGACACCTAATGCAGACGTCATGACCACTCTGCATTTTGCTGACTTCATCTCTCAAGTGGATTGACTGCTTAGTACAACCGGTGTGGTTGGTTAAATGGCCCGTAATTCACCTCCGGTATTTTTTCTAACATTTCAAGTAGACGCGCGCATAGGTTCAGAGCACCGAGACGATCGGCAGCTGTGATAAACGTGGCAGCGCTGAGCGCCACGGACGCCCCCCCCCCCCCTAAAAAAAAGGAATTTCGTGCTCCTATCCGGGCCTTTCGGTATCCCCAGCGTCGGCCGCCCGAGGACGTGGACGCCCGAGATTGCCACAATGTGTTAGAGGGCCGTCTGCACAAGTAGCGTACAGATACTGAAAGAAATACTAATGCACATTGTATACACTTGTTTGTCTAGGTATACGTGTTGTGCAGACGGCCCTCTAGCACATTGTGCCAACGACGCCATAGGCTGTTCTCGGGCGTCCATACTTCCCATTGGGCCCGCCATGCAAGCAAGCTCACATTGTAACGCGAATTCATTACTCGTCGCCCTGACATCAGCGCGACAGGGCTTTCGACCACTCACGAGCCACTGACATATATCTCGCATCTTGCCGCTGCCTGTTACGAGTGCCAGCTACGAGGGCGACCACGTGCTTTGCGGCGAAGCGCCAACAAAAAGAAAAGCAGGACGCGTAACGTTAGGAGTGCCAAATTCAAAACAAAAATTTCGGAATTAATGAATAGGACAACTAAAGAGGACCTCTGCGATAGCGTAAGCGTGGTTTCGAAGTTCAACACACAAAAATGAATTTTGTACACATTTTTCTATTAGGCACACTTAACAAATACAAACGAACTTCGAGGGGGCGCCATGATCGTCAAAATTTATTTCGAGCAAAAATGTTTTGCCACATTACTCTATGTGCCACAGCAAAAAAGCGCAAATTTTTTCAGCAAAATCTGTGATGTGCGAGCGCCACGCCTGGGACACTTCGGATACACGAACCAAAAATAACTGGATCGATGAGTCTTGCCCACAGAAGCATCCTCCTAAGTTTGCACTGTATCTTTTGTTGTTTTAGTTGTTAACCAGGCATGTTCCTGGTTAACCTCCTTGCCTTCTCTCTTGGTTTCTTCCTTTGTTTGTTCGTAGATTACCAATTTTGGCACATACCCACTCTGGGGGATTGACCAAGAAAAATTATTGTAGCCTATGGATGATAATTACATTAATTTTTACCTCCCTATTACTAACCCTTTCGGCCCTAGCGGTGTCAATTGACACCATCACACAAAACTTGTCCTAGCACCTTGGAAATGAAACCAAAACTGCCGATTCTTGGGGGAATACTTCTTCAATCATCCCCACTGCGATTGACACCAAAATGGTGGCATGCTTGCGGAGTTGCGAGCCGCAAAGAAGAAGAAGCTTGACCGAAGTCATGGGTGACGCCGAGGCGGGTCAGCTGAGGCGGGGGAGCGCTATTTTCGGATCGACGTACCGAAGCTGTTTCAATGAGTATCACGCTGAAAAATGAGAAGTGGTTCACATTTTGTGTACTCTAGTGAATAGCAGGAAAAAAGATGCCATTTTTCTCATTTCGCAACCGCTGAGCCCTGATGACCTAATTTGACGTCACGTCTGTAAATCCATTAATACTTGCACCACTGGCTCAATTTTTCGTTTTTGGTCTTCTGAGGTCATAACTATTAGGAAAACACGCACAAAAGGATTCCCCGACCAAAATAAAAAATCCAGGGCTGAAAGGGTGATTAATGTAGAAAAAAAAAACCCGAAACCCGAAGATAAAGAGCAATCAAATTACAAAAGGTATTATAGCCTCTGGATTATAATTACATTAATTACAAAAACAAGGAAATAAGTGCTATTATAATAACGTAAGTTGGAAATTTCGAGCCTCCTTAGTTGTTTTCGTTATCCTTTAATTTGATTTCACTTTCGTTATTCAACTCGGATTGCCCACTAGCGAGCATGATCGAACGCGTGACACCTGCACCGAAGAAGAAGCAACGCGTGCTCTCGTGGCTCGGCACCCGTGGTGGCAGCCAGCACGCGGCCATTTTTAATCGGCAGCGACATTTGGGAAGAACAAGCCGGCAACGTCAAGACGGGCTTCGTTGTCACGGAGAGCAATCTCGAAGAGCGATGGCCGCCTCCACAGCAAAGAAGCCCGTTCTGGTGCAGCTCGATATCGATTCCATCGATGGCGGCACCAGCCCATGGTTCAGCGGCATCGGTCGCATGTTCGTGGCCATAGTGACCTCGGACCCTGAGGACGCCGAACTGTTTGGCGCGTTGGCGAGCGACGGCAGCATGGGCACACTCGTCTCCTACCTGGACACGGAGCAGTCTAAGGTGGGCTTCATCGCCTTGCTTTGCTACATTGTCCTGGGCCTCGCGCTGCTCTCGCTGTTCGTGCTGCTCCCGGTAGCCGCGTTCGCCTTGCGTCGCCACACTAAGGCCGTGGGTCTGGTGCCGTGCCTGATGTGCGCGCTGGTCCTGGTAGGCTGCTGCTTGGTGCAGCTCATTTGCCTCATGACCATGATAAGCACCTGGTACGCCATGAAAGACGCCCTGGGATCCAAGGCACCAGAAGCGTACGAATGGACGTTCGAGCTGCTGCGCAACTACACGCAGCTTACGGTGATGATGCTCAAGGCGTCCAAGGACCCGGACCCCAACCTCGACAAGAGTCTGGCGGCGACCACGAACAGCATCAAATGGCTACAGGGCAACATAACAGCGTGGGAAAACAGCTTCTCCGGGTACGACTCGCTGCAGCACATGACCACGGGCCTAGTCCCCTTTCTACAGATGGGTGTGCTCGGCCTCGGCATGGCGACAGCGGTTTCCGCTGCCCTGCTTGGATGCGTCGCCTGGAACCGCCGCAAGAGGAACCTGGAGCAAGGCAAAAAGAGCCCCTTGTTCGTGGCGACCGTTATCGTGGCCAGCGCGGTTCTGCTGCTAGTGCACCTGATTATCGCGCTGCCCATGATAGCACGCTGGCTGCCCGTGTGCGTGATGACCGACACGTACCTGTGCGCACCGTACCGCGATAGCTCGTACGTTGTCCTCGACGACGGGATCGCCAGACTCTGGCCTCTGAGTAGCAGGCCCGATCCGTTCTGCCGACTGGTGCCCAGCAAACTCGCCGCTAATTGTTCCACCAAGGGCAAGACGCCGGTCAAGAGCTTGCCGGCGTGTCCGAGCAAGACCGCCAAGAAGACTCTTGAAGTGCCCGGGGGCGACGTCGTGGTGGAAGAGCAAGTTCTGCGGCAGCCTCCGCCACTACCGAAAGCTGCAGCCGCGCCGGCGGCCAAGGCTAAGGTCGACGGCGACTGCTTTTATCCTTACAAGATCATCGACACGGACATGACGGCAGCGTGCCCACTTTTCTCGGATAACCTGATTGCCCACTGGATGGCTATGGTGGTGTCCGTTATCTTCGGTGTGCTCGCTGCTATTGCTGCGGGTGCACTCGCCGTTATATATTTGGCTGTCGGCGAAAAGAAGAAAAAAAAGAAGAAAGTCAGGAAGATTCGCAGAAGGAAACGCGTCAAGAAGGAATCGACAGAGACCCAGACGCCTCCGCCGAGCCCACCGCCACCACCTCCACCGCCTCCCCCTCCGCCGCCTCCTCCGCCCGAGCCTGTGCACATCGAGGTGCAAGTTCCGGAGCCTATTGCGGTGCCTGTGCCCGTGAGGAGGCGGCGGCGGCGTCGCAAGCCAGTGAGGCCCGTCATCATGATGCCGCGGCCGACCTGCTCGCACCCACCACCACAGCCCCCACCCCCTCCGATGCCAACGCTCATGCCGGCACCAATGTTTCTGCCCCCGCCTATGTTGCCCCCGATGCCGCCGTTTCCGATGCCACCCGCACTGCCGCCGCCTCCACCCACCCAGCCACCACCGCTACCGAAGATGATGACGAGCTGCTCGGGTGAGAACCAGCAGTCGGCCGTCGCGTACACGAACGTTAACGTGTACGGCGGCGGTGCCGGAGGCGGCTATGGTTCGTGGCCGTACGCGCAGTCTGCGCTGCCTGCAGTGTACCCGACGAGAGCAGCGATCTCTCCGCAACCTGGCCGCACGACCTTGTCGCTGCAGCCGGCGGCATCGCAAGTGGTGACCCAGACGTCCGTGACACGTCTAGCGGGGGGCTCGTCGCCGGTAGCCACGTTGCAAGTGCCTTCGCGACGTGTCGTCCAAGGCGCCCAAAGCGCGACGCAGCCTGTGGTCACGGAGCACAAGACCTACGTGGCTCAGAAGCGCCCCGCGTGACTTGGCTCACGTCTTTCTGGAGTGTATAACTGGAGAAAGAGGAAGCCATGTGCGCTTCTTTTAGAGGCATGAAAAATATAATGTAATATTAAACGTGGTGTCCATAGACCTAATAACAGTCGCACTTCGCGCGACGAAGTGAAGTGTCGTGGTTTGTAGCTGTCGCCAAGCAAAAATACGTCTACAAACAACTTGCGAGTGCAATAGCTCGTAAGGGCATACCGACACTGGCGTTCATTTTAAGCGTTGTTGCACGATTAGTTTTTTTTTTTTCGTGCAGCTTTAATTTTAGCTGTGCTGGCATGATTGCCTATGCTTGAGGTTTTTCTTCATTTTTGCAACAGTTATTCCGAATACGATAAAGCATACCTCGTCAAAAACGTCTCGACTACCAGTGGATTATGCAATATTTGATTTCGGTTGGCTGCTCTTGGCTCAATATACACGCGTGCACCACTGGCAACCACTGGCGTAGCCAGGGTTACCAGGTCGAAAAGATAAAAAAAAAAAATAGGCAGATCCCACGTACCGTGGGAATCGATGTTATGCGAAGCATGGACGGGAAAGTTAATGTGGCATAATTTTTCACATTCAGCGAAACATGACGGAATGACTGTAGAGAAATGTGCAAACGGTATACGCACCCACATGTTGAAGAGTTGCACATGTGTTATATAACCAGTTGGTTACAGTTGCGCAAAGATGCCAACAGCAACATGGGTGTTATCAACACCAGACGCGGTAAGTTGATTTGTAGTGATTATATTCTTCAATGCTGCTTTGGATTGCACGAATTCGAACAGGACAAAAAAGGAACAATGATGGACAGGGCAGGCACTTCTCCCAACTAAGCTTTATTCAGAAAAAATTCTCTAGATATATACACAGCCGAGTGGCACGCGCAGGTGCACTGCACGTACGTTACAGTCGCATGTGACTGCAGTTTCAGTTGTTAGTTCTTATGCTTCTACTTGTCCGTTATGACGGACAACGCACACATGTTTCACGAATTCTTGTGCATGGGTGGAAGGGGTTATTGACAGTTTTTGAACAAGGTCATCATCACCATGATCAGTGAGCACCAGCAGCTGGACAGGACTTGTTATCGAATCCGTTCGTGATCGCGGCTACGAGGGGTCTAAGTGTTGTAAAGTGCAAGGTATAGTACAGCTGATGGAGATCTTGGATGTCTATTACGAAGAAATGATCTACGATGGCTCCTGTCCTGGACCTGGCAACGAGGTCTTGTGATGCCCTGTTCACATCCAAGCTGTCTTTCATGCAGTGTAAGAAGTAGGCGTTGTGTTTTGATAAATCAATCACTGTTGAAGTCACCCGTAATGATGAGGGGCATGGTCCCCGCGGCAGAGTTATTGTAGGAAGCATTGGCCCCGGTTTTTGCGTGTTCTGTCTTCAGTTCCGTCACTTTCTTTGTGTCCGCCGCGGTGGTGTCGCGGTTACGGTGCTCGGCTGCTGAGCCGAAGGTCGCGGGTTCGATCCCGGCCGCGGCGGTTGCATTTCGATGGAGGCAAAATGATAAAGGCCTGTGTATTGTGCGGTGTCAGTGCACATTAAAGAAAACTGGTGAACACTGGTTAAACACTGGCTAAAGTACACTGGAACAATGGTGAAAATTTCCGGAGCCCTTCACTACGGCGTCTCTCATAATGATATCTTGGTTTTGGGATGTAAAACCCCAACAATTTTAAATGCGAAGCATTTCTTAGCGAACTTCTGCGACTTTGAGCGTATCTATCTATCTATCTATCTATCTATCTATCTATCTATCTATCTATCTATCTATCTATCTATCTATCTATCTATCTATCTATCTATCTATCTATCTATCTATCTATCTATCTAGCCGCCTACGACTTTGTGCTCTCCTGGCCGTTTCATTAATCGGATGTATACCAAAATTGGTGTGTCATAACATGGCCTTATTACGAACATAACAGGTCATATCATGAAAAACATGACACGCATGTCATGAACAGCATGATTTACATTCCACGGCCTTTGGGCTCCCTGGCCGTTCCGTTAATCGGATGTATACCAAAATTGGTGTGTCATAACATGGCCTTATCACGAACATAAATGACAGGTCATATCATGAAAATCATGACACGCATGTCATGAACAGCATGATTTACATTCCACGGCCTTTGGGCTCTTCCGGCCGTTCCGTTAATTTCATATATACCAAAATTGGTACGGCGTGACAAGAGTTCATGACGAGCATAATGACAGGTCCTAACATGTAAAGCATGACGCGCATGTCATGTGCAGCATGATTTACATGACATGGTCTCGGGGCGCTCGCGGCCGTTTAAATGAAGGGATACATACGAAAACTGGTATGACGAGACATTTCTGTGTGACGAACATAACTGACACGTGGTAACATGAAAATCATGATATGCATGTCATGTATGACATGATTTACATGCCACGGTCACGGCGCACTCGCGGCCGTTTCGCTCGATTGATATACACCAAAATCGGTATTGTGCGACGTGACTTTATGAAGAACATGAATAACAGGTGGTAGCACGAAAACCATGACATCTATGACATGTATGTCATGATTTACATGCCACGCTCATGGTGCATTCGCGTCCGTTTCGCTTGCGTGATATACACCAATATTGGTGTTACGCGACACGACTGTATGACGAATGTAAGTGAGACGTGGTAACATGAAAATCATGACATGCAAGTCATGTACGACCTGATTTACATGCCACGCTCATGATGCGCTAGCGGCAGTTTCAGTAGATTGATAAACACCAAAATTGGTATTGTGCGATGTGTCTGTATGAAGAATATGAATGATAGTTGGTAAGATGAAAACCATGACATGCATGTCATGTATGTCATGATTTACATGCCACGCTCATGGTGCATTTGCGTCCGTTTCGCTTGCGTGATATACACCAAAATTGGTGTTACGCGACACGACTGTATGACGAATGTAGGTGAGACGTGGTAACATGAAAATCATGACATGCAAGTCATGTACGACCTGATTTACATGCCACGCTCATGATGCGCTAGCGGCAGTTTAAGTAGATTGATATACACCAAAACTGGTACTGCGCGATGTGACTGTATGAAGAACGTGAATGACAGTTGGTAAGATGAAAACCATGACATGCATGTCATGTATGTTATGATTTAATTACCGCGCTCATGATGCATTCGCGGCCGCTTCGCTAGATCGATGTACACCAAAATTGCTATTGCGCGAAGCGACTGTACGACGACGGTAAATGAGACGTGGTAACATGAAAATCATGACATGCATGACATGCACGACATAATTTACATGCCATGCTCATGACGCACTCGTGCAGTTTCGCTTGCTTGACACACCAAAATTGGTATTGCGCGACGCGACTGCATGACGAACGTAAATGAGAGGTGGTAACATGGAAATAATGATATGCAGGTTATGTATGTCATGATTTACATGCTGCGCTCATTTTGCATTCCCGGCCGTTTCGCTAGCTTGGTATACACCAAAATTGGTATTGCGCGACGCCACTGTATGACGAACGTAAATGAAAGGTGGTAACATGATAATCATGACATGCATGAAATGTACGTCATGATTTACATGCCATGCTCATGGCGCACTCGTGGCCGTTTCGCTAGATTGATATGCACCAAAATTGGTATTGCGCGATGTGACTGTATGAAGAACATGAATAACAGGTGGTAACATGAAAACTATGACATGCATGCTATGTATGTCATGACTTACATGCCACGCTTATGGTGCATTCGCGGCCGTTTCGATAGCTTGATATACACCAAAACTGGTTTTGCGCGATGTGACTGTATGATGAACATTAGTGACAGGTGGTAACATGAAAAACCATAATATTCATGTCATGTATGGCGTCATTTACATGCTCTACTCATGGTGCACTCGCGGATATTTCGCTCCTTTGATATACACCAAAATTGGTATTGCGCGATGTGGCTATGACGAACATAAATGAGAGGTCTTAACATGCGAATCATGTTATGCATGTCATGTACGGTATGATTTACATAGGGAACCCAAGCTCAAGTTTGCGGCGCGACGACAGCGCCGCGGCAGCCGCGCTGCGGCTCTGTCGGAAAACACTGAACCGTCGCGCGGCCGACTCAGCCCCTTTCACGGTAGCGGTAGCGCACGTGCGCTCGCGTTCTTCTCTCGGTGCGGGTAACTGTGGGGCCGTCAGCTCGGCACGTTGAACCGAGAGGCTTGCTGTGCGAAGCTGCGCATTTCCACGATGGCAGAAGCGACCCCGCGGAAGCGCAAGCGTGGTAGTGTCCCTAGAATATTAAGCGTGGTCCGAAGTATTGCGGTTTAGTGGCCAGCCACAACAGTGCAGACAAGGCACACGATTCACGTGTTAAACTGTATCGGTTCCCGGGCGTGTCGCACGAGAAATAAAGGCGGCAAGCGTGGATAGCTGACAGCGCTTTCTCGCCTTCTATTTTGGCTGTCTGAGTTCATCGCTTTCGTTCGTTCCGACTACCTGAATCGGTAAGTAACGGGGCGCATGCACGCAGCGACTACAGTAATGATTACTCGCTGTCTTCTCGCATTGTTAAAGTCCAGTTACGGTTGTAGGTGAAGCAACTTTGTGTTTTGATTCCCTGTGTTCGTGAGACCTACCCGTCGTTGTTGAACGTTCACATTCGCGTTATACCGTTAGCGTTGCGCGGTTGGTTGAATTCAACTGAACTCCGCACATTGTCAGAAGTTCGGCGCCTGCATTTCACGCGTCGGGAAGGCTGCTTTATCACGCCGGAACGGACGTCTGTGCATTTTCAGCAAGCATTGACATCGTTCTGCAGGTTTGCTTTGTTTTTGTCACTTCATTGGGGTGATATATATTTAAGCCGCTAAATATAACTGGCACTTCATACATGCTTTGCAATTGCAACCTTGAATTAACCACCTTCTGACTTTGTGCGATTTTCTAGCCGCGTTCAGGCAACAGGTTTTATACGCCTGTCAAGTCGGTATCATAAAAAAGAGACTGCAAGCATGACGCGAGAGCCGAAAAAACGAGGCGAGCAGTTCATCTTGCTTCACAGTGGTTGAAGCTCAGCTAGCTGCCTCGCGTCTTAATCGGCGGGTGATTCTCCAGCGGCACGGAGGACTTGACTAACCTTCTCAGGAAGCAGTGCCATGGCCGTATAATCTTTTTTTCGCACGCCGCAAACGTTTGTTCACGAAAGTACACGGCTGCTACTGTAAGCATGCCATATCAAAACAACAATCATATGATTCGTAGTCCACGCCGCAGAACATCGATAGCGTGTACGGCTTCATTTCGGAGTGCATGTGGACCATTATTCATCTTTAACGTGACAGAATGAGACTTACCCCGAGGTATACGTCCTACACGGTGTAATCGCGACTTGGGAAATGCATTTCGCTTTGAGTCGGGCGTGGTTGTCGTCGATCGTCTGCTCTTCACCGTTAACGTGATTGACGAGCTTTCCTCATTTTATCAAGTTCGCTTTGCGGAAGTGCCAGTCAAGCTTGAAGATCCTTTTGAAGCCGCACTGCACGCGGTACATTGTGAGACGCCGCAAGTGTACCGCGAGAGCTCTGCACGTGCACGGAAGCGAGCGGCAACGCGGTGGCGAGAAGGGAAAGCGCTCGCTGATCACGCCCAAGTTTCTCTTTTTCTGCCAGAGATGGCGCTGCCTGTCAAGAGCAGCAGCGCCGCTAAGCGTTGCTTGGGAAGCCTATACCACTGTCATGGTGCGCTTCCGGCCGTTTTGTTAACGTGATATATACCAAAATTGGTTTGGCATGACACGAGTGCGTGATGAACATAAACGACAGGTCATGCATTTAATACCAGAATATGCGTTTCATTGGCATGGTGTACACTAGATTGTGCATGCATGCGTGCATGGCAAACATGCGATATATGGTGGACTAGATGCCATGGCATGAATGATTTCATTTGGCTCAAAGACAAACAAGGCGATGTATGCAGCTCTTTGCTGGTTGCTTCGCATTACAACGATTCCCACAGTGCGTGGGATCTGCCGAATTTTTTTATTATTATCACTTTCCTCGCGTGTCAATGTGTATGTTCGCGGTTACTCTGTTGACTGAGACTCTGTATCACCTATGGCACATACCCGCATAGCATGAACTCTGGTATGCGGGTATGTGCCACACGTGACTGAGAGAAAGGGTTTCATGTTCTTGATGCACTGATCCTCCCCTATGCGAATTTTGGTATATTACAACCTATGGAGACTACCAGGAGAGCGCCCAGACGTAGGCGGCTAGATAGATAGATAGATAGATAGATAGATAGATAGATAGATAGATAGATAGATAGATAGATAGATAGATAGATAGATAGATAGATAGATAGATAGATAGATAGATAGATAGATAGATAGATAGATAGATAGATAGATAGATAGATAGATAGATAGATAGATAGATAGATAGATAGAAACGACCAAAGTGCCTGAGGTTCGCTAAGAAATGCTTCGCATTTAATAGCCAGAAAATTAGAAAACTAGCCAAAAAGTTATCTTTTCGTCCACTTTACTTTCTTCGCATTTATGTCCTAACTACTACAAATAACACCCCCTATACTTTCCTTGGCATTATTGTCTATTAGTTCTCATTAATATTGTGTTTAACAAAGAAAAACGAACCCTTGAAAAGTCACCTTCTTTCCTTCATCCAAAAAGAAGCTAACTTGAGCCCGTAAAAATCCGCCAAAAGTAGCCCCGCATGTGTGAAAGCCATTTCCACATTCAATGCAAAAGCCTTTTGGCGAAAATGTAAACACGTGCGGCACGAATACTTCATAATAATAATTCCTGAGATTCCACCATAAATCGTTCACTTTAGCAATCATTTCATGCATGAGGACGTAGCGTTCGCGCTTTTGAAAAAAATGACTCTCTTCGCGCGTCTTGCATGACTTTTCTTGAAATTACTAGGAGTTGCGACAATAAAAATGAATCTACCGCATGGTGACTGAGCTCACAATCACACTTACTGGCATTGAAGCACAAGCTTTAGCCATTTTCACAATTACTTCCTTGATGTCGAGTCCGATGTTGCAGTCTGTACGTAAGCCTAAGAAATGATACAAGCAGTTCGTCAGGTCCCCTTGAGGGATTGATTGAAGGGCGAGTTGGTACGACATTAAAGGAAAAGCACTAAAAAACCACGACACAAGATGGAAAGGCGGCCACAAAAACGCGCACTAACAACTGTTTGTGAACGCTTGTGTTGCCGCCTCTCTCGTGTACTGTTTTTTAAGTGCTCATTAGAAATGTCAGATACCCGATTTCTAATGTCGATGAGTGCAGAGCGCCCTGGATGCGGCGCACTTTCAATATATGTTCCCTTCCAATCGGGGTTTAAAGCCGCGTTCAGCAATGGCTGATGTGAAAATTGAGGCCCCATGCAACAGTTCCTGCTGAGTTCCAGCCAGGTATCCAAAATGACTTTGTTTTTGTATGCGCGAGGCCTCCTTCACTGGCAGTTTATAAATGTGTAGTTTTTAAATGCGAAGCATTTCTTAGCGAACTTCTGCGACTTTGAGCGTATCTATCTATCTATCTATCTATCTATCTATCTATCTATCTATCTATCTATCTATCTATCTATCTATCTATCTATCTATCTATCTATCTATCTATCTATCTATCTATCTATCTATCTATCTATCTATCTATCTATCTATCTATCTATCTATCTATCTATCTATCTATCTATCTATCTATCTATCTATCTATCTATCTATCTATCTATCTATCTATCTATCTATCTATCTATCTATCTATCTATCTATCTATCTATCTATCTATCTATCTATCTATCTATCTATCTATCTATCTATCTATCTATCTATCTATCTATCTATCTATCTATCTATCTATCTATCTATCTATCTATCTATCTATCTAATCTATCTATCTATCTATCTATCTATCTATCTATCTATCTATCTATCTATCTATCTATCTATCTATCTATCTATCTATCTATCTAGCCGCCTACGACTTTGTGCTCTCCTGGTCGCTTGGTTAATCGAATGTACACCAAAGTTGGTATGGTGTAACATGACTGTATGACGAACATAAATGACAAGTCATAACATGAAAATCATGACACGCATATCATGTACAGCATGATTTACATGCCACGCTCATGGTGCGCTGGCGGCCGTTTCGCTAGCTTGATATACACCAAAATTGGTGTCTTGCGACGTGACTGTGTAACGAACATAAATAATACGAGTTAACGTGAAAATCGTGACACGCATGTCATGTACAGCATGACTTACGTGCCACGCTCATGGGGCGCTGGCGGCCGTTTCGCTAGCTTGATCTACCCCGAAATTGGTATTGCGCGACGTGACTGTGTGACGAACATAAATAACACGAGTTAACACGAAAATCATGACACACATGTCATGTACAGCATGACTTACGTGCCACGCTCATGGGGCGCTGGCGGTCGTTTCGCTAGCTTAACCTACCCCGAAATTGGTATTGCGCGACGTGACTGTGTGACAAACATAAATAACACGAGTTAACACGACAATCATGACACGCATGTCATGTACAGCATGACTTACGTGCCAAGCTCATGGGGCGCTGGCGGCCGTTTCGCTAGCTTGATCTACCCCGAAAATGGTAATGCGCGACGTGACTGTGTGACAAACATAAAAACACGAGTTAACATGAAAATCATGACACGCATGTCATGTACAGCATGACACGTGCCACGCTCATGGTGCGCTGGCGGCCGTTTCGCTAGCTCGATATACACCGAAATTGGTATCTTGCGACGTGACTGTGTGACGAACATAAAAACACGAGTTAACATGAAAATCATGACACGCATGTCATGTACAGCATGACACGTGCCACGCTCATGGTGCGCTGGCGGCCGTTTCGCTAGCTCGATATACACCGAAATTGGTATCTTGCGACGTGACTGTGTGACGAACATAAAAACACGACTTAACATGAAATCATGACACATGTCATGTACAGCATGACTTACGTGCCACGCTCATGGTGCGCTGGCGGCCGTTTCGCTAGCTCTATATACACCGAAATTGGTATCTTGCGACGTGACTGTGTGACGAACATAAATAACACGAGTTAACACGAAAGTCATGACACACATGTCATGTACAGCATGACTTACGTGCCAGGCTCATGGTGCTCTGGCGGCCGTTTCGCTAGCTTGATCTACCCCGAAGTTGGTATTGCGCGACGTTGCTGTGTGACGAACATAAATAATAAGAGTTAACATGAAAACCATGACACGCATTTTGCTAAACGACAAGGGCGTCCGCAGAACTTTTTCCAGGGGGGTGCATCAGCAGAGGGTGGGGGAGGGGGAGGGGGGCATACAGCATAGGTAGCTTTTGTTTCATTGCCATGACATGACCAGCAAGATTAGTCCATAGCAGTATGCAACGTGCAAAGTTGGCTGGTAATCCTGAATGATGTTTCACGCGGATATGCGGGACTGGAGTGTGCTAATCAAGCTGTGTAGCTTACTGCTACTGCATAGAAAATTAATATCCAAAATTCCAAGGGGGGGGCAGCTGCCCCCCTTTGCACCCCCCTCCGGACGCCCATGCTAAACGACATACAAGACGATGTATGCAGCTCTTTGCTGGCTGCTTCGCATTACATCGATTCCCACAATGCGTGGGATCAGCCGGCATTTTCGTCACAGTGTGTTGTGCTTGCGAAGAAGACGCGCCTCCGTCTGGTGGCATCACCAATGTTCTCCTCGCGAGAAAAGGTAATTCGGGAGGCACCGGTGAGCGAGGCGGTCCCGACCACCAGCGACATGGCCCTGTTGTTAGCGACATGGCCCAACAGCGACATGGCCCTGATGATAATGTACAAACTCATGTCCTTGTTGTCTAGACTCAGCTGTGGTGGTAGACCGAGTTGCAGCTGAAGCGCCGCCTTTCGTCGTGCGGATTGTACACTCCGGAACCCGGACGCACAGCCACGGCCGTCGCCACGATGTAGAAAACGATCACCGAGAATGTTGAGGTCCGTGGACCTTTTTATATTTATGATATCATTGCCACCAATTGTAGTGTGCACGTATCTCACAGGAGTACGGCCACTAGCGTGGGTTCGAACTTAGCGAGCCACAGGGCCGCGTTTGCCGTCGCCTCGCGTGAACTAGCGCGCCGCTGCACACGTACGTTCGAGCGCAAAGGCGCCGAGCGCAACGCGGCAAGTACACAGTGCTGCTCTCGAGATCCGCAACAGTTTATTGCCTGCGGCAACACCCCAAAACGCAGTACAACGCCCGCTCCCAAAGGCGGCGGGAGAAGCAAAACGGGCTTCACCACGCCACGGGCGAAAATACAACACAAAGGGTGCCGCTAGCACGTCTCCGCGGGCAAAGGGCTCACGGCGACACGCCGCTGAGAGAAAACGGGTCCCTCGCAACTATGCTGCGTACTCTTACGATCTGCGACCACAGGGCCCAATCGCTCGAGTAAGGGCAAACTCCGCTCGCGTTGGCTTCGATAGGTACGGTTTCGGCGTAGTATGACCACGCGCGAATGCACCGCACCGCTCTTCAGCCTAGCGTTCGGAAAAGGACAACGTAAGGTAAGCGCTCGCCGCTGGCGCAAGGCACCTTTAGTGCCTTTAGCGAACTCCGCCCGAGCGAGCCCAAACAAAGGAGCCGACGGACGGGAAAGAAAATGCGTGCTTACCCTATACGAGGTCCAGAAAGAGTCTCTCTCTCCCGCCGCGCAAAACGTCTCGCGAGACGCGAGCACGCGAGACTCGAACGCGGCGCCACCGTCGAGATCCGGCGCCGGGGTGAGGGGGTTTAACGTCACCCCCGCTCGCCCAGCGCCGTAGGACGGCGGAGGAGAGGAGCGGCATGATCGGACATGAGCCCGCGCAATGGCGACGGGCAAGCCTCAATCCACACACAATTACCCTTGCGCCTGCTTAGGCCGCTGCGCCATTCTATCGTTAAACTTTCTTATCTGTGTAATCAAAGGGCCAAATTAAATTTTCGGAGTTAAAAGCACGTTTTGACTGTCATGTTTTGGCACCATATACTCAAACACCAGCGGCTGTGACGTCACCAGATATTGATAATTTTGCTCAAATACAGGGGACAAGAAAGTAGCCAAAAAGGAGCCAAGTAGCCAAGATGATTTTTCTGCCGCCACTGGCGTAGAAATGTAGCCAAACAGGCGCAAAGTAGACAAATCTGGCAACCCTGGGCGTAGCCAGGGGGAGGGGTGTTCAGACCGTCAAGATTTTGAATTTTGCATTGTGTTACGCGTTCACATGCACACGACGCACGAACATGCATAAAGAGCTGTTGAATCCACCCCCACCCCCCCTCGCGCCTGAAAGATTTCTGCTACGCCACTGGCATGCACAGAACACTTTAGGATTCTCTGGAGCACGGCACCTGACATCTACAGCAAGGCGCTGTTGTGGCATGGCGCAGCTGTAAGCGTGTTCAAGCTTGCGATTCTTGGGCCGAATTCCCAACTCCTCTTCCGTAAGTGCACGCGCTTTCCCATTGGTCAACCGGCTTCGTTATGTCCCGCATCGTGAATGGCTGAAATATTCTATAAAAAGAAAATCGTAACACGTTTTTGTGAATACGGTCCCTGGTTTTAGCGTATAGTGGCATTAGTTGTGAGTTCGAATCCCTGTAGAGGCAGTTTGGTTACAGTCGACTGAGAAGAAAGCAAATGGCTTTCGCCTTCGAGTCGTCTTAGGCGAATTCGTAAGAGACCCCGTCACTTTGGTTTATTTGTTCCACTCTCTGTCACTTCTCAACTTCACTTCCTAAATAGACTGCTGCGAAATTAGATGGTTGGCATCGCTGCAAGCGCAGGAGCGGATCATTTGGGACATTGGACAGCGTCCAATGATACCTATACAGTGCTCAAGGATTGAAACACATCGAAAGTCCAAGTGCGCAGCTGCTTGAGATCACGCCATGTCGCTACGTATCTGGCCGATAAAGGTGATGTGCTGCTTAGTCCTAAATTGACGCGTTTCAATCCGTGAGCACTGTATATGTGTACGCCATGGACAATGGGTTGCTGGTGTAAGGGACAACCCGTCCCGAAGTCTTCAGAAACAGATTTTCTCCGTAAGGGAAACATTGTATATGTGTGCGCATGGGGTTGCACATGAGGGGCTGGGCGCGCAAGTATGGCGCCGTGGGATGCTTTCCCGGGCAATGAAAACATAGCGAACGTCAGAGTAAAGGGAAAGGTGAATTATAGGAGGTGATGATAAAAAACCTTGGAGGATACTTGAACTTCGCCTTCAAAAGTACAACGCGATAGCGTAATCGGGCGCCCCGTGAGCATCGCCTTCATAATCGCTAGGCTGGCTTCGGTTCGCCATAATTCTTCCTTTTTCAAATCGGCGAAGGGCCCCCTACGCCTCCGTAAGGCAACAAGAGAACCTACGCAGCTGCTCATTTTGTTGATGATTTTGCTGCTGATGATGATTAAGTATGTTTGTGCGCTTTGTAATGAGTGGCCCTTTAAAACACCCGATCGTTGCGCAATTCACATGTTTCGAAGCCTGGCGCGATTGTATACGCTTATGCCACGCAACATTACACGCGTAAAGGGGACTCTTCTCACTGCATGACATTAATATAATGTTTTTTAACAGCGAATCAGTTTAGCAAATCGTTCCTTGTTCCCGCCGTACCAAAAAAAAAAAAACTATCATCATCATCATAAACGGATATGCGCCACAGGAATTGGGTAAATCCCACTACTCACAACTGGTCCACTAAAAATGAAGAAGACAACTGTTAGCCCAAAGTACTATAACATTTTATAAAATCACTCAATTCTTGGCCAATCCCCCACAGTGGGTGTGAGCCACAGTTGAAGGTGGACTAACAAGAACCGACAGATGGCTGCGAAGCGACGGCGGCGAGCTAAGGACCCCAAGGAGAGAATACTACAGGGAACGGGAAAGGCAACGGCGGCTACGAGAAGACCCCGAAGCGATGGAAAGCCTACGCCAACCGCGACGTGCCAGTAGATCTATGAGAGGTGCGAACGCTTGGTTTCAGCGCGAGCTTCTGTCTCTGGAGTTTCGACATGCGTGTCGTGTCTGTGACCCTCTGTGGTTTAACTCGAACCTCTCTGCGCTGAGAATAAACGTAGAAACAACCTAGCATCACCGAGCTACGGCCTACACTCTAAGAAAAAAGAAAGAGTCATTTGACTCCTTTCGTAGAGTCCTGACTTGCCACGTATATGACTCTCTTTGAAGAGGCACGTCAACTATCTTTGTAGATCACTGTACTCTCTCCAGAGAGTCGTGTGACCCACAACAGAGTTAACGTGCCTCTTCTAAGATAGTTATGCACGTGAAAAGTCAGGACTCTCCGAAAGGAGTCAAAAGGCTCTGTCTTTTTTCTTAGAGTGTAGAAGCAACCTGGAAACAATCTGCATCACCTAGCGAAGGTCTAGAAACAACCCAGAAGCAACCAGATTTGTCTTGAGAATCGTCCAGTTTTGCTGTGTCAAGCCTTTTTGCGCGGCTTACTGCAAGCTTCGCCTCATTTTTTTTTTTTAGGGACAGTTTTCAAGCAATGGCGTCGCTCTCTGGTAGAGCACCTGCTTGCTACGCAGAAGGCCTGGGTTCGATTCTCATTCGAACCAAAGATTTTCATTATATTTGCATCTTTCTCGATTCTTCGGTCACGGACAACGCTGATTTTTCGCTCGCAACCTACGACGCCGACAACGGAATTTCTGCGTAACGAGCTCTTTAACGATATCGCGTTAAAAAGTGAACGTTACGATCCGCTGTGCCATTGTTGTGAACGCGTCATCTCGTACCTTTCTTGCGGGCCACAAGCCTGACCGAAACAGTGTAGTCTATATATGTGTGTGTGGTTATCAATGTATATGTCATAATCATCACCCAGCACATGGAGTAGCATGTGAGGAGAATAGCCAGGCAAACATCTCCAGCTTTTCATTAAAACATTTCTCTCTCTCTCTCTCTCGTACCAGCAACGTGTGAGCAGCAATATTAGCGTTTGAATACTTCCGAAGCTTGGAAATCTGCTCCCAAATGCGCAGCGTTTTTTGTTTCTTGTTCGAGCTGTGTAAGCGTGCTCGGGGTTTTGGCATACAGAAGCGAGCTATTGTGATATTAGGCAGACTGCATAGGGCTTCCATCGCGCCGGGTTTAGCCTGCAGCTCTCATGATAATGAACGAATGAAAAAAATTCCGGGAAATGCCGCGCGTTGCAGGAATCGATTTCATGCGAAGCAGTCGGCGAGTATGTCAGCGTATGTCGCCTTTTCTGGCTTTGAGGCAAGTCTTACGAGGTGATCGGCGTCTTTTGTGTATATTCAGTAGTTACCAGGCACGTCGACTACACTGGCATCTAAAAGGGTAGCTTATGGTTCCACGTAACGTCGGCATCATGGTCGGCTCACAGCACGGTCGTCACTTTTATCGAAACGAAGTGCGAGCAGTGTTTGTTGACGTATTCCTGCGGGTATGAATAACGCTTGACTACAGCTTGCGGAGTCATAGGAGTACATATGCAACGTGTATTAAATTATTATAAAGCGGATAGCCAATACTGCAACCGCAAGGGACGTTAGACAAGCACGACCGCCACAAGTGACTTTGAACTGATGCTAGGCAACCGTTGATGTAAGACACTTATTTACGATCTGTAGCGCGTTGTTGCTGGCTGAGGGTCGTTGCAGCCGCTTTGCCAGCGTTTGTCTGCTACGTTAAAATCGCAAACTATAACAAACGGTATGTTTAATCCCCGCAATGTGTCTTATAAAATTTACCACGTCTACTCTCGCCGTTCCTAAGTTTTACGGATGGGTTTTGGTTCCGCCACATTGGACTGCATCTGTTGTATCTTTTAGTTGTCTTTAACAACTAAACGAACAGTGCTACAGTAGACGCACAGGCATGCGAACGGCTGGGTTCGGGCATTCGATGTTTCATGACCTCATTCACGTCGCGATATACCGTCAGAAGGGAGCATTCGCTTTGTATACAATTCTCCCTCCTAACTGTTTGTTTCATCCATGCCGGGAATTGGGCCTTCCTCCACGTGCCTTAGCCGCGCAACACTTCAGTTGCTACAGGCAACAGCGACGGTCATGCGTTCATATCGAGGCAACAATGTAATGCGGCTACGTGAAATGACAAGTGACCTCGATAAAAGATAGATTCGCGTATCGGAAACGGCTGTTCGCCGACAATTCCACGATCGAGAGAGCAACAGTCATTGGAAGACGGCGCATAAGAATACGCACGTGAACACTCGCCGGTGCCGGGTTTTTCGCCAACAACCAAAATATGTAACTCGTAACAAATTTCGCTTGAAGACAGGCGCGCGCAGGGTTCCCCTTCAGGGGGGCGAAGGTTCATCGCAGCGCCCCCCCCCCCCCCGCCCCTCCCTATTAAGTCAAAGTATGGAGTAGACTTCGTGCCCCCCCCCCGCCTCTTAATCGACTAGGGGGGGGGGGTGCGTGACCGATATACATGAAAAAACAAAATGAGAAAAAAAATACTCAGGATCGAATGGTATTTCACTGAGGACTGTCTGCGTGGATGTCAAATTTTCTACCACAGAGCGACGATGGCGCTTGAAACGCATTTGCTAAAGGACCCTATACAGGCGTCATGTCGGGCAAGGAATCGCGTTAACCTATGTAGGAATATAGAGTGGCAGAAGAGTAAAATAACAACCAGTCATCAGACAATGCTATTTCCACAACGAGTGTGTGGTTTAATGCTTCCCACCCACCGCAAAGTTCTCAGCCATAATTCTTCATCGTCATCAGCCACATGCAGCATCAACAAAGTGCGCATAATACCTTACAGATGTGTAGCGGGTACCTCGCTTATCCGCAGAAAGACGAATAATGGCGTATTGGGGCCTGTCCATCTTCACAAAATTTACGCTTTATGGCGTAGTCGATACCTTGCGGAAATCCAAAACTTCAGACACAGTTGACCTTGCCCCTACGCGAAGCTGCGCTCAGAATTCGCATTAGGCAGCATCGTAATCGTCGGGGATTTTTTTTTCACCGACATTCACAACATGACATGAGCTGACGACCAACTTTACCGTCACGCATGCTTATCGCGGTCTTCTGTACTGACGCAACCAGCAATTGTGCACCCAATCGAGGCAACGTTGAACTTGCAGAGTGCGGTCCTTTAGCCACGATCAGCTGCGAAAGACGGCAGCACCAAATTGCTAGTGTTCCCCATAAGAGAGCGGTGTAATTGCGTGCTCATTCGCATCAGATCATACGTGCAATACAGCGATCGTCCTGTCCAAACGCTTGCTCCTCACCTGTTCCGCTGCTTAATTTTAATACACGAATACACTACACTACACTACACAACACTACACTACACTACACTACACTACACTACACTACACTACACTACACTACACTACACTGCTATGCAACACATTCTACGTTTTCCGTGCTGATCTAACAACGGCGGCCTTTGATTCCATGCCTGAACTACTCCGCTTCTAAGTTCACGTCGGCAAATGATGGATGTGCTATATAGGATGCAACAGCAGCAAACTGTACTTACCACTGTGCAGAAGTTCCACCGGCGTCAATGGTTGATAATCTTGGAAATGTGCAGAACAATTTAACCCTTGTTGTATAGCGCGGTCTTCCCAAAGAAGTCTCATATCGGTGCGCACGTTCAATCTAATAATCTTGATGGCGCAGCCAGCTGACAAAAAGTCGCGAATACACTGAGTTGAACTCGTCAACCGAACAGGGGACAATTTCATTAGCGCACAACACGCGAGCCTTGCAGCCAGTTCAGCATTACATGCGACATCTCGTTCATTGTTATGGAGTAATCAACTGCTGCCCTCTGTACACTTAAAGCGCTTTTCTTGGAAGCTTGGCTCTGCACTCATGCTTGGCATTACGCCGGTGACATCCGGCGCCCCGTGAGGCAAGTTCAACTAGAGATAAAGCTGACTTCACATTTAGAACGTCCCAGACAAATGTCTAATGACAACTGTTTTCTCGAGAAGTGCAAACCGAGCAAGCCCCGTCACATTATATTGACTGTTAGACATTTAACTTTTAAAATATGTCGCATATCCGTTCCTCGGTGGCGGCACCGAGGAACAAAAAGAAAAGATTACGCGTACGCGATCAGGCGCGCCGATATGAACGGTCGGTACGTGCAAGGTCCGATGCTTGGCTACGACTGCGTCATCTTGGTGCCAACGGCTACGCTTGCACCTCGTGCCTCGCGCCCCGCGGATTCGTGCGCACGATCGATTTCGCAACGCGTCAACACTGGAGACTACTGCATTCGGCGGAATTAGTTTCAATATCGAAATGCCGCATCTGAAATGAGTAAACGTACGAAGAGTGTGTCATGGAACTACAGTGAATAACCCAAGTGCTTGTCTTGCGTGTAGGAAGTAGTATTATGGGCACAGCTCAGTGATAAAGAGCCGACTTGGGTTCGTCCGCTCGAATACCTGCGCCATGTGGTACACGTGACAAAGAAAGAGAAATATGTGAGAGAAAAGCTGTTAAATAGCGCGGTAATCTAGCATAAGCTCTTCCTCTGTAGATGTCTTGTGGCCGTTCCATGCAGCAAGAGCCGAACGCAATTGGTTAAACAGCTAGGTAGTTTAAGTTCAAGATTTGCCGTTTAATGTCCCAAAGGTTACCAGTGGGCTATGATGCACACCATATATTGGAAGTGTCGCTACTATTTTTGGTCACCGAAAATTCGTTGACGTGCTTCTGAAGCAGGGCACATGAAACTTTTACGTCCGGTTCCACTATCTAATGAATCATCTGTGGCCGGGGCTCGAACTAGTAATTTCTGCATCAGAGCGGTGGATGGTTCAGTCCAGTTAAGAGTTCGGCACTCGAATACACATAGATATATCGGGAAAGTAAGGCCAGGGATAGCACGTGAAGCCAACCTGTCAACGCTGTTGTTGCACGAGAAACCAGTTCCGGTTCAGTAGACAACAAAGAAAAAAAAATAAGAGATATACAATAAGAGTGAGGCTGAGAGTCGGAAACTCTGAATGCTGCTTTGAACAAACTTTATATTTAATCAGGATTGCAGTGTCAGCACCGATGGCACATAGGGTGCTGTACATACATTTATGTACAGTGGGAAATAAAAACTGCTTGTAATGAATGGGCAGTGGTGGGCACAGAAAAAAAAGAAAGAAAAAAAACACGCACCGCTCTCGGCACAAGAATACGTGTCACATAAATAGTGAATTAACTGCGAGGAATATGGAGGGTCCTTAAGCTAAATTACGTTGTTCTTCCCATTTTATGGAGCAGGCTGGCCAGAATGATCCGTTCTTTTGGAAAATTATCAACGATAAAAATATAGCCTTATTTATAAAGATTAAATGACCATATATCTTGCACGCAAGAACGTATATGCGTGAAACGGTGCTGAAAGAATAATTTGTTTTAGATTGTGCAGTTTGCAATAGCAAGAGTTTTCGTGCACTTCCACCGGCATTGGGCTTACAGCTGTACTGTACAGCGATTGGCGGATTCCCTGTGCCCACCACTTTCCATGCATGAGGAAAGATTCATGGCACTCGCGAAGACCCTTGCGCTGATTGGCTGGGCGCAGACAAGGAACAACAAAAAACAAAAAAAAATATACGATGTGTGCAAGTACGACAATATCGCTACGCCTTTCACCGCAGTCAGGTATTGCGCCATCGCTCGTACAACACACAAAGGCGGCATTCAGGGGCAAAAAAAAATGCATTCATGACGTAACTCGGGAAACACTCGGGCACTGTCTTTGACTGATAGGTTTCTTTTTCTTGGCATATGACGGCTTGTGACGCTTATGATTGTTTTCCTTTTTCTGCCGCGTGAACTGTTCTGGTATGCGTACCAGAGGAAAAGAAAAGAAAGAACACAAATAAATTACCTGGTGTTATCTTCGTCGCTCTACTATACGGGACACCGTCCGCATAAACGTTGCGGCAAGGAAGTATTCTTCACCGGATAGTATCTTGCAGCGAATCGTGAATACACACACGTGCATGCGTGACGCAATTGACCTGCCGTCTTCGTCCATGGAGAGTTGCCCTCTTTCACAACATTTTTCAAGAACGCAAGTTGTCGTTACCCTGACCGCGTTCTGTCAGCTGTGACCGAAGTCATTATGCGGTGTGCTTCGTGCAATGTCACGTGCGGCGGTACTAAGGTACTGTCTTTTCAATAAACGAATGACCTTCAATGGCGTTTTGCGAGCGAGTGTCAAGCAGACAGGCAAGACGTTGACAGAAGGGCAGGCGTTAAATGAAAATGTGCATCAAACGAGTGTAAAAGTACACATTTGTGCTTCCCGCGAGAAGTTGGCAGTACTGACATATTCGACAAATGACCATGAAATAAATCGCTTTGGTCTTCCTTCATCTTTTGTTCGTCAATCCCGCACTGACTCAGCAAAATCATACGAATATCCGGGACCCCTGGCACATATGACGTTTGTAACGCATGCGGCTTATGGCAATAAGGACGCCCTTCGCACACGCCACAGCAAACGTCATGTTATAGAGAGATCACTTTCCTTCCTTTTTACGACCCGCTAGCATCGAGTCATGAAACAAACGCGCCTTTCTCTAAACGCGACTATAGGCGTCTAACCTTTCTTTATGATGGCGGTGATTGCGGAGCAAATGACACATATATACATATAGTAATAATAATACTAATAAACGTGCGCGCACAACAATAGATTTGTAACGTAAATATCTCGACACCGGATAGACCATCAACAATTCTAACACACTTCATTAGTGCATGCAATTCGCTACTTTCAGCGCTGTAGCGTTGTCCAGGGGTGACGAGCACGGCACAACAACGAGTCTATGCAAAATTATAGCAATCCGATGTGTCCGATCTGTGACTACGCGATGCACCACATCTACGCGACTCCTCGGCGGATGACGCCGACCATCAAAGGGCCCGTGGCAGCCGCTACTACACGACACGTATGCCGAGGAACTCGCCCGCGCACACGATAGCAAGGATTGAACCCCGTTATCCTCCGCATCAAGCACTCCGTCTCACTGTAACAATGTTCAATAGCGCGAGCACTTTGGACTGTGTGTCATGCAGCCTCGCTGTCGGTAACCGGTTTCCCTGGAGACGGCTTGAAGGAACTGATACGTGCACATCACAGATATGCTTGAACCATGCGAACTGCACCAAGTATCGCGAGTCTTCATATTTCACGCGTGCCGGAGCTCACGGGCACTTTCTCTTAGCGTCCCTTCCAGCGGCTTCGTCCTCTTCGTCGTGGCGTCTCTTGTTCTCCTGCTCCGAGGCTGGAGGGCTCCTGACGATCTTGAGCTGAAGCGTGCTAGAGCCGTGGCGGGACGCCGCCCTGCTCGATTGGGACGACTTGGATCCGGGGCTCCCTTCGTCCTCCGTGTCCACGGAGTCCCGCATGTCGTCGTGCTCGGGCGTCAGCCTCCGCTGCTGCCGCCGCCTCTCGTGCCGGCGGTGTCGGTGTTCGGACGACGACCGTTTCTTGCCGCCAGCGTGGTGGTGGTGGCGATGATGGTGATGGTCCTTCGCAGGCGGCGGGAGCGATGGAGGCGGAGGTGGAGTCGACACCGGAGGAGGCTGCGGCGCGGTAGAGGGTGTCACGAAAGACTTCAGCGGTAGTGGTATGGGGATCGGAATAGGGATCGGTATTGGTAAGAATATAGGGTAGGGCACCATGACGGTAGGAGGAGGGAGCAGGGGATTCGGAGCTGCCGGCAGGGCAAGGGGAGCTGGCCGGGGCAGACCCATGGGTGGAACGACTCCAGTCGGAGGTGTCGGTGCCGGGGGCGCAGCGGTGGTGTGAGGCGGGGGAGGCAGAAAGGCGCGCATGTGTGGTAGAGCTGCGGATGGGGCTGCAGCTGCCGCAGCTGCAGCAGCAGCGGCGGCTGCGGCCGCAGCGGCACTGTTGTGGTGCATCCGCAAGTGCGGTGGCGGTGGTACTGGGGGGAACATGTGGAACGCCGGATGTGGAGGGCCCAGAAATGGCCTTCCTCCGTGATCCGGCAGTGTTGCCCCGGGTCTGCAGGGCAGAGTAAGCGGCGGCATTACGGGCGCTAGTGGAGGCGGGCTGCCCGGACAGTGCTGCGGCGGTGGCGGAGGCGGGTGGTGACCGTTGAGGTGGTGCGTGGAGCCACCGGATGCTCCGGGGCTGCTCAGCGGGGTCGTGCTGGTGGTCCTGGTGGGCGACCGCGCGGTGTGCGCCTGGTGGTTGTGAACGGAGGACGAGCCAACACCTCCAGCTCCCCCGTCTTGAGAACTGCTCGCTGGCGAGGACCGGGAGGACCTCAGGGAACGACGTCTCTTGGAGGAGGACGGCTTGGTGTGCGATGGTTTCTGGGAAAGGTTGACGGGGTCCCCGCCGGCGCCAGAGTCCGGCGACGGCTGCGAATGCCTCGGAGTGGGTGGCGCAGAAGACGACGGTGGCGGTGGGGGCAGCGCCGGAAGCATAGGCGGCGGAGGCGGCGGACTCTTGTGGTCATCCTCTCTCTCCGACGACCCGTCGTGCCCATTACTGGCTCCAGATTGCTGGCTGCTCTTGCAGTCCCGAAGCCAGAGGTCGGGTGTGATGAGCCCCGAGGCAACCTTGCAGGCCGCGGCGGCGTCCTGGAGGTGCGGGTGCATCTGAAGGTGCGCCTGCGTCTCGCGACAGAAGATGTTCATCTTGTACTGGTTGAGGCACTTGTCGCTGCAAAATTGCAGCTGCTGCTCGCCGTCCTGGAAATCGACGTAGTTGACCGTGTGCCGGACGTGCTTGCACCAGTCGCACACCTTGTTCTTCTTGAATGAGGCGCGCCGGCACTGCGTGAAGCACAGCTCGGAGCAGAACGCTTTGCTGCCGCTCGTCGTCCTGAGCGTGAACAGTTTCATGCCCACCTTCTGGCACCAGGCACACAGGATGCAGTTGGGCGGGAGGTTGGCCCCATCTGCGAGACGGCGTAAGAGAAAAAAGAGGCAGAGTTCAAGACTGTTCATTCCGGTAAGCAGATCAGATTTCTAAGTATAACGAACAGAACTTTACAGAAAGAAACATAATGAACAAATGACAAGGTAACTCAGTTTTTTAAAAGAGCGCGAAGGAGATCTTATGGTTCTCGTTCCCGGAATCACAGCGGCATTCATGTGTAGTTGAGTGCCATTGTCTTGCCGATGTATTACAGAAATAAAAGGAAGACCTTGCTGTCGACCCAACGGATCATGCTTATAGAGCATACAGCAGCACTTGTTACAGTGCGATAGGCAATAAGAAAAAAAATTACGATAAAACACAATGCTTCTGGAAGCAGCCACGTATATTTGGCTGATGAACAAAGCCCGAAAATAATTGTGGAGAAACAACCACTGTCCAAGAATGCGCTTAGCAGGCTTTCAGAGGTCGTTATTTGTGGCACTGTGTTCTACTATGCGGTATAAACGTCTTCCCAACCATGCCAAAAAGCCCGATTGCAAGCGATATTTTGCATGTAGCATCCCTGCACCGCTCTTTACCCGCACGTACTACATGGGAGCCAACTAGAATATCCAGCGCCACTTCCACAAGGACCTGTTTGGAACCACATGCAGCGTCTTCGACCAGTAGTGTTTCGGCTATAACACCTCAGAATGGTATAGCTGCCTCAATGGGAAGAAGTTCATCTTGCTGCCGTGCGGTACCGCGAGAAAACCCCGCTATCATTACACGGAGATTCTGCCACACTGCGGTACCACCGGCTTCAATTTACTACCGGTACCACCACTACTGCCAGTGGTCCTGCCAGTATCACTATGTGCACGAAGCCACAGGCATTCCTGAAAAGTGGCCTCCCGCGCGGACGGCATCACAGTGCGATTTCTATCACAATGTTGTACTGCGCAGGCTTCTGGAACGGTCCATGATAGCGGTTATATACAGGAGCGCCGAACGCATATAAGAAGCTTAGTCGAACAGTCCTGGTCCCGAAAACTTTCTGCGGACTGTGGATCGTGCAGTGAGTGCACGTGAAATTGCGATCGAATGAAAATTGACGTATACCTCTGTGTCCGGTCACAAGCACAACTGAAATGTGAGCCCATTTTCTGGACAGGAATGAATAAGCGTTGCTCCTAAACGGCACTAAATGGGTATCGTAAGTGAAGATGGTATTAATAAGCTAAGTCTGAACAAATATTTCGCCAGAGGGAACTTATATAAGTTCCCTCTGGTGGAATTACACTGCTCTTTACGACAATGCTTCTTCCCGTATCGCGTGTCCATTTTGCCGTTTGCTTACACAGTCGTAGAGTTTCATCCCGACATAGACTGGCGGGAAATATGGTAATGCAATCGTTCTGCCATTACAGGAGTCATTACTAATGCATGAATTTGTCTATATACGAGTTCGCGTGGATGCGTTGATCGTGTAGGTTCCAGCGCCTTTATTCTTCTTTTTTTAACCGTGCAACTTTTCCGCGCAACAGTTTAGTGTCTTCCATTGAATCTTAATACGTTCTATCACATAATCCTTCATCGCGTAATTAAAGTACGGTAATTTAGAGTGTACATGTAACTCATTTTAGACAACATGCGCGCGCTCATGGTACTAATTTCTGGTTCTGCTTCTTCTTCTTCTTATAGTAGTGCTATTATTATTGTTATTATCGAAGCAATTGAACACATTTGAAATGACAAAAAATATCGAATTATAGAAACCCATAACAGTGACACCAAATTCCCCTAAATATTGTAGAGCAAACTACCTTGCGATGTCGAATTGGCGCAAGCAAAGTTCACAAAGTATGCGCGAGGTTATCCGAAGTTTAAGTGACGAAGCTGAGGCAACTCTACGTACTTTTAATCATTTCTGTATTAGAAAAAAAGCGCCACCGTACAATCCCATATAAAGTATTTAAACTCATATTGAGTGGATTCAGCGCGATACAACGAGAACAGAGGCGAGGAAGGGACATGAACACCAGCGCTGTTCTCACAACTTAATTAGCGCAGAAACACATATTTCAACATGTATTACCGCAGAAACACATTGTGGAATAATTGATGGGAAGTTGTTTGAAAAATGAACAGCTGTAAATAAAAAAATGTTGCAAGGTAAAACATATGTCATCGATAGTTCCATGCAGAGTGGGTGTTATTTACCATGTGCCTTTCTCGTGTTGCCACATTTACATAGGCCAAACGGGCCGCTGTTTGAATATTAGATTACTAAAACATAAACGCTCACTATAGTAGGCAATCCTTATTCACATCTGGCTAGACCACTGTAATGAATATGGGTGTACAGCGATATTTGCAGACACGGTGTGTATTTATGCGCGTGCGGATCAGGAAATTACGGAAGCTCTGTACATTCACAAAAAAAGGCCATATAGTTGTGTAAGCATGCCTTCTACAGCCCTGCATGAGAGAGATATTTATTTCTTGAACAGTTTTGTCACCTGATACAGTTTGTTCATAGTTAGTCCACCTTTAATGTTTTGCATTTATCTTCAGTTTGACGTCGTCGGCGTGTGGTCACGTGGTTATAGGTTGTGCTTTAAAATATGTGTTTCCGCGCTAATAAAGTTAGTCGTGAGAAAAGCGCTGGTGTTCGTGTCCCTTCTTCGCCTCTGTCCTCGTTTGTATCGCGCTGAAACCACTCAGTATGGTTAACAGAATCCAGCTCGCCCAAACGTCAGTTATTCTGCAGATTTAAACTCGTGTAGGGTACTTTTATCCATATCCGGCCCCCTCGATTTTTCAAACACATACAAGCGATGTTGACAATGTCTCGGCGTGGCCGCCATCATGGTATGACGTTTAGTGTCTAATAATTGAAACTGTCGTAACGACGTCGAGACTGCGACTTCAGAAACTCAGCTCTTTGAGCCAGCGATCGAGTATGTATAGTTTCCACTCTTCGGTCGCGTACTTCTTGCGAGCTATTCGGGTGCCACTCTCGTTCTGATCTTTTTAAATCCACTACAGCCCGATGTACCGTTACAGTGCTTTACTTTTTTTTCCAGAAGCTCACCTAAATAAGGAAGGAACAGGAGAGAAAGGAAAGGCAGGGATGTTAACTAGTCTAGAAGGATCGGTACCTACACTGGAAGAAGGGATAGGAGAGTTTTAAAGATAGAGAAAGAGAGAGATAGGGAGAGAGGAGGAGAGCACGCAAGCACAAAGTCAGACACCTCACAGTCGTAATAACGCCATTGGTCGATAACCGCGCCGGTGCGAGTCTCAAGTTTTCAAGAATTTGAGCACTGCCTTCGTCGCCTTCACCCGCGATGACCTCTCAGGACGACATTCCAAAGCATTCAAACGTGCATCCGTGGATTGAATGGCTCTATACATTCGCGTTTAGAAGACGTATGCGAGCAACGCGCGAATGTACTCGTGTTACTCTCCACGTATGCTAAGGGCAACCTTGAGGTTTAGTTACATCTCCACCCCTCCCCTCATGCCAGCCGGGAGGGCCAAGCAATTACAGAAGCATATATTACGCGAGAGATACTAATTCAGCTCACTACGACATACGATACAGAGAACACAGTGACCAACCAGTAACTCTGTGCAAATGTGTGTGGCAACTAGTATCAATCAATCACGAAAGGTTACGTCACACTATTCGCAAAACCTATACACGACCAGAAAGCCGCGACGGTACACTCGGGTATGTCTGTAATTGCACTAACTGCTTCTGTCAGTGTTGAAATACGCTTGCGACACGGATATATAGCTGCATGCCTTGGAATGAAAGTCACGGTTAGTCGATGCTTCGTCAGACGGTTACACATATAGCTTTGTGCCTTATAGAATGAGTTAATAAGCAGCGTTTATGACTCTTCATTTCTTTTTATGGCAATGAAGTAATGCGGTCGCCGATAACGGGTATTTAATTAGACGAGCGTTGCCCAAAACCAGAAGAAATGTGACCCCCGTGTACAACTTCCTTTTTTTCTTTTTCTTTTTTTTTTTTTGCCGAGCTAATGTTGCGCTTTGATCGACGCAGGACGCAATTAACGTCAAGTTCCTTCGCCATTATCGTTTCATTATTCTATAACGACGAGTTTTGCGCTTACCTGATACGTTGGACTACACATTGTCTATAAGCAAGCGCTCGCGTATGAGAGATGACAAAACCATGTATATATTGCTAACTAGCGGCCTGTATCCCTGTGAAGAGGCAACGAAGTCAAGAAAAAAAAGCCGGCGGATCCCACGCATTGTGGGAATCGATGTAATGCGAAGCAGCCAGCAAAGAGCTGCATACATCGTCTTGTATGTGATTGAGGAAAATGCGTGTCATGGTTTTCATGTTAACTCCTATTATTTATGTTCGTCACACAGTAACGTCGCGCAATACCAACTTCGGGTCGATCAAGCTAGAGAAACGGCCACCAGCGCCCCATGAGCGTGGCACGCAAGTCATGCTGTACATGACATACGTGTCATGACTTTCATGTTAATTCGTGTTATTTATGTTCCTCACATGGTCACGTCGCAAGATACCAATGTTGGTGTATATCAAGCTAGCGAAACGGCCGCCAGCGCCCCATGAGCGTGGAACGTAAGTCATGCTGTGCATGACATGCGAGTCATGATTGTCATGTTAACTCGTGTTTTTATGTTCGTCACACAGTCACGTCACAAGATACCAATTTTGGTGTATATAAATCTAGCGAAACCGCCGCCAGCGCCCCATGAGCGTGGCACGTAAGTCATGCTGTACATGACATGCGTGTCATGATTTTCATGTTAACTCGTGTTATTTGTGTTCTTTACACAGTCACGTCACGCAATACCAATTTAGGGGTAGGTCAAGCTAGCGAAACCGCCGCCAGCGCCCCATGAGCGTGGCACGTAAGTCATGCTTACATGACATGCGTGTCATGATTTTCATGTTAACTCGTGTTATTTATGTTCGTTTCACAGTCACGTCACAAGATACCAATTTTGGTGCATATAAATCTAGCGAAACCGCCGCCAGCGCCCCATGAGCGTGGTACGGAAGTCATGCTGTACATGACATGCGTGTCATGATTTTCATGTTAACTCGTGTTATTTATGTTCATTACACAGTCACGTCACAAGATACCAATTTTGGTGTACATCAAGCTAGCGAAACTGCCGCCAGCGCTCCATGAGCGTGGCACGTAAGTCATGCTGTACATGACATGCGTGTCATGATTTTCATGTTAACTTGAGTTTTTATGTTCGTCATACAGTCACGTCGCGCAATACCAATTTCGGGATAGATCAAGCTAGCGAAACTGCCGCCAGCGCTCCATGAGCGTGGCACGTAAGTCATGCTGTACATGACATGCGTGTCATGATTTTCATGTTAACTCGTGTTATTTATGTTCATTACACAGTCACGTCACAAGATACCAATTTTGGTGTATATCAAGCTAGCGAAACTGCCGCCAGCGCTCTATGAGCGTGGCACGTAAGTCATGCTATACATGACATGCGTGTCATGATTTTCATGTTAACTCGTGTTATTTATGTTCATTACACAGTCACGTCACAAGATACCAATTTTGGTGTATATCAAGCTAGCGAAACTGCCGCCAGCGCTGAGCGTGGCACGTAAGTCATGCTGTACATGACATGCGTGTCATGATTTTCATGTTATGACTTGTCATTTATGTTCGTCATACAGTCATGTTACGCCATACCAATTTTGGTGCACATTCGATGAACCAAGCGACCAGGATAGATAGATAGATAGATAGATAGATAGATAGATAGATAGATAGATAGATAGATAGATAGATAGATAGATAGATAGATAGATAGATAGATAGATAGATAGATAGATAGATAGATAGATAGATAGATAGATAGATAGATACGCTCAAAGTCGCAGAAGTTCGCTAAGAAATGCTTCGCATTTAAAATAATGACAGACAGACTGACAGGAGGTAATTATTGCACCGCTCAGCTAATAAGGCTGCGCACCACTAATCACCACCCGTATAGTTCTCTGAACCAGAGGCAAAACTTCGGTATCCAAGAAAAGTGCACAAGCGTTGCGAAAATGTAGAAATCACGCGCGGCAGAAACCGCTGAACATTATGATGTTCCGACTAGGACGCGCCCGAGTTCTAACGTGTGTCGAATTACGCAGACAGAGCCTGACGTAACGCTGCGTTGGTGTTAGCTAATCACTGTTACCCCCGACCCTAACTCTTCGCAACACGAGCCATCGCTCCTCTGAGTTGTGTAGGTTCCCTTGGAAGCTTTCGATGGACGTGTGGCAACCCGGCATTGTCTGGCAGGTATGCATATAAGCGTGAACGCCTCTCCAAAAGTTAGTTACGAAGATTTGTAGGAATACCTAGCCGCGCATGATTAGCGCTTAGGCCTGCTCCTAGAGGGGACGACAGACGCAAGAGATTGACACGACGTTCCATCTAGTCCGTACACAGCAAACGTCAAGAAATATTAAAGGGAATCAACGGTGCGCTTGTTCTATCCTGTTCCTTGCGCGTTGCTTCTTCAGTGATTCTCTCCCCGCACTGATGTCACGTGTACTTTGCAGCGTTAATGCACGTAATTAGTTCTTAGCTCCGATATACAGCACGCTGGGAACAATGTTGATTGCTTAAAACTACATCCGCAGCCTGAAAATAACAGACCGCAAAGAGGAGTCAATACTGTGTTCCAAGGTAAGGTGAGGAAGAAATATAGGAGATTCAAGTTGTGGTCCAGGGTTTGGCGTCGACAGAAAATGTTACATCATTTGCCTTACACAACGTAAGGCTCAATGTAACTGACAGCTTCTCGGATGTGGTAGCTAAACTTAGCTCATCGTTATAACATTCGTGCATTGTTCGTTAGCTGCGTAGGAGGCACGTGAACATTATTTGCGTTGTGGGTTTTGACGTTAATGGCATAAGCCTTACGTGAGTTCGATCGATATCGAAAGCCGTTGGCTGAGCGTAACTCTTATTTAGTAAACGCATCTCTAGAAGGACATGAGTCCACGTACTACATAGAGTGCAAGGTTTAGGCTGGCATTTGTGCAAGGCTTTTCATACAATAATTCACTACGTTTCTTTCTTTCTTTCTTTCTTTCTTTCTTTCTTTCTTTCTTTCTTTCTTTCTTTCTTTCTTTCTTTCTTTCTTTCTTTCTTTCTTTCTTTCTTTCTTTCTTTCTTTTGCAGTGTTCTATTCAGAGGTCTACGCAAGAGTCCCGCTCGAGGCAATGGACTAGCCGGACCTTGACGGGTCCGTCCTACCTCACGGCTTTTTTTTTCTCAGTGCTCAATAAGATGTGTGGCATCGAAGCGAGAACATGCACGTTAAACATTCACCACAGAGGCAGCGCCTTCGCTGAGAACGAATAACTGAGAACGAATAATGTACGCCGCAAGTGTAACGGAGACTGTCCCCTGACCACGTAAGGCCGACCAGACCGACCACGTAAGGAACTGTACTTTCCGAAAGCAGGTGCCACAAATAATTGTGCCGTACTACATGATCTAGTTTTATGAGCATGTTTGACTATTAACACGTCACGTCCTACGTGGCATGCCCTGCAAGCACCTTACGCTATGCCCGGTGACGAAAGCGCAAGCTGATGACGAATGCCGCAGGGATTTAGAAGCTTCGGTGCAGGTTCAGCTTAAACCGGTGACCTGACACCAAGGCTATACAGAGTCACGACTATATATGATGGGTTCTAAGTATCTACGGCGCGGTCAATGTAACCAAACGGTTAAAAGCTGCGTCAACCTGAATACCAAGAGTGTCACTGGGATAAAAGTTGCAATGCTATATACAATAGGAGGCGAGAAATACAATACCGGGAGCCAACCTCAGAAAGGCAGGTGACTGCAGAGGCAACAATGGAACAGACGCTGACACGACTTTTAAGAGATGTGGACCGCAAGGAGAACACAGATTCGAATTTAAAGAAGCTTCGCTAGCCAAATATTTTTGAAAAAGGTAACCTATACTGACATAAATACGTAAACCAGCCGATGTAACTTAGCTGCTGTAGGTGCTGCGCTGGCTGAGATAGAAGACGCGGGTTCGATACCCAGCCATGGCGGCCGCATTTCGACGGAGGAAAAAATGCAAAAAAGCACCGGTGTGCTTTGATTTAGGTGCATGTTAGAGAACTCTGCGTGGTCAAAAGTTAATCCGGAGTCCCTCACTATGGCGTGTCTGAGAATAATATCATGATTTCGTCAAGCAAAATGACAGATTTTCTTTAAATATGCAAATATATTTTGCAAAACAGCCGAGGCACGAAGTTCATGCGAGCTAACAATCTATACGCAAGCTCTCACGCGGGGTTATAGGTGCTCCATTCACAGCGCTATTGCTCAGCAATGTCACGCGGCGCACATGCACACCTATCGCTTTCAAAGCCGAGTTGGAATGCACATACATACCCACGCCCCTCCACCACGGTCGTCGTGGTAGTTCATCAAAGATCGTGGACGACGGTGGCGAGAAAGGCAGCACAGGCATCGCACCCACGACTCACAGAGACTCACGCTGCCGAGTGCACGCGAGGAGCCACCGTTGGACTGCTGGAGGCAGGGCCTAGCCCTCGCGCGTGTCTGGTTAGGAGTCCGAAAGATCCGCGCTCCGTGTCCTTACATGTCCTCAAGGATGCTCGCCGCCAGAAAGAAGATCCAGCCAGAATGAATATTGACTTTGATAGTCTTATTGGTGACAGGTACCACGAACGTGAAGACCAGTGGGAAAATGTAGCCAAGTCTCTACCTTTTGAATAGAACAGGAGCGTAAAGGTATCAAGAGTCTTCGGGCCCAGCCGGTGACGACCGATGTCGGAGCACTTTAGAAAGTCCCAAGTCGGAGATATTGCGACTGCGCATACGTGCTTTGAAAGGCACGTTTAATAAGAATCTTGTTCCGTTCAACGGGCTCGGCAGTGTCAGATGTTGCAGGTTATCATAGGAACGAATGATGCAGGCATGAGCCAACTCGGCAAGAGGCTCCTCGTCGGTAACTAACCATGGCAGCTTGCCGGCGTTCCCCTTCGGACACAGGGCGGGCAAAAGCGAGCGTCGTTTCTTGACCGGTGACGAAGTTCCTACGCGGACGAACAGAAGCCGCCGAGGAAGTTGTCTTTAGCAGCTGAATTCGAGAGATCGGCAGGAAACGTGGCAGGGAAAGGTCCTCGGGAAGTGGACCAACGCAGAGGTGAAGCACGCTTTACGTTCCGGCCGACTTACGCGAAACTAGACTCCCCGACGAGATACTTGCGATCGCTGAAAGGTGTGGATGTGTAGTGTTGCACGAAACCTTTCGAGAACGACGTCGTTCGGCTTACACACGCAGCGTTTACAAGACATGTGAGCGAATGTGCTTTCCCCACGCACTTCGTTCGAGTCTTCTTCACTCTTTCTCTCGCTAAGAGAACGAGCATACGGGGAGGAGGAAGGGGACGAACTCCCACCGTTTAAAATAAGCAGGAGGCGTGCCCACGGCGTGTCTCTTACACAGAAAGTGGTTCGGGTGTTAGCGGTGGCCGTAATGAGGCAGCATGGCTGCCGCGACGGTGAGGGCGAGGGGGTCGACGGTGGGCAGCGCGTGGCTCGCCAAGTCCAGCGCCCAAACCTCCTCGCCCTCCGTCTGGAATCGGAGAAAAAAGGACCATCGCGGCTCGCTCGGCACAGAGACAAAATGCCGGCCGGCGCCACTGCTAATGAACAGTAACGATCCGCTTGTTTGGGAAGGTACACTGGCACGGTAAAGAGGAGGGGGGGGGGTGCTATGCAGTCGGGCCCTCCGTGGCTTTTTGAAGATGCGCGGTGGCTACGCGTCCCGGGCTAGACGGCAGCCTTCTCTTCAAATGCCGGGTCTCTCACCCGCCTCTCAGTCCGCGTTTTCTAACATGCAGCAAGAGGTCTCCACAAGTGGACACACAAACGCTCGCAATCCACGCTTGGGCTCGAGTGTACGCTCTGAAACGGGGGAGGGATAGCAGTGGCCGGGGCGGCGGCATTTTGGTTTCCTGAGCGCCCCATTTACTCCAATTCGGAACCGATTCCTCCGGAAACGCGCGCTCCCGGCCGGACGCCTCTTTCAGTCCGGGAAACCTTGGCGCCCTGAGCGACGTAGTGAGAGGGAGGGAGGGAGGGAGGGAGGGAGGGCAAGCCTGGCGTGCGTGACGCCGTGTTTGTTAATGCCCGCGTGCACGCCTTCCCCCTCAAAACAGTACTCGGATATTGGAAGAGGAAAGAAGCATTCAAACAGTCGCTGTTCGGAAACCGGAGATGCTAATCACCCGGTTCACTGCTCTTAGACTTATTATTGTACGCCTTGGTTATTTCTTTGGTTCCGATTCCAGCGAGCCGAAAGCTCAAAGAACGACACGCTTGCTGTGGATCGCGTGAGAGCACTGCGTCGAGCGCGGGCGGCACTGTTTTGCTAAAATAACGGCAATTTCTACCGGAGCCTGCTCTAACACGCATGCACGAGCGAGTTCTGCGCGCAAAGATGTGGGCTGTGACTATCCGTGGCCCCCTCGCGTTTCGGTTTAGCCTCGAAGGGCTATAGTGTCCGTGCGCATACTTGGAAAAAATGTGTTCGCGGAGGCTGGCACTGCTGTAAATGCTATATTCATCTGGGCGGGTGACTTTTAGGGACCGTTTCCTTTAAAGAGGTACGAAGTGGACGCGTGGACCTCGCGCGCAGTGTTCGGTGCGCGAAAGGTCTCGGTGGCGCGAGGGGCGTCAGAAGGCGCGGTCGATGCAATGTGGAATCGGTTAAAAAAAAAGAATCGTGTTTCATTTAGCACATCGTGTGCTTGTTCCAAGTTTTGCTTGATCTTAACAAAAATCGGGATAATACGGTCAAGATCATTTACCGGATTTTTCTTTAATGCGCAAGAGTGCTTCTGCTGGCACCACGATGGTACGGCCTCTGAGCCCTCACTGTAAACGATAGAAAGTTACAAATGCACATATCTTTTTTTTAATACGCAGTACTTTCTTTAATACGCGCTAACTGTTGCGAGTTGAAGAGAGATGTTGCGTGCGTGTAGTCAACGACGTCACACGCAAGCGATCACCACCATGACCAGTGAATGTGCCTGCAACATTGTTAAGCCCCAGGGTTTATTAGCCAACACGACGTACCAACGCACATGTTTATCAGAAGTTCGCAGCCCGTCACGTATGCGGTGAGAAATATGATAGTAGGGGGATGCGTCTTCGGCTTTTATAATATGTCATTTCTGAAAGTCTAAGAGCTTAAGGCCACGATGAGGAAATGTCGCTCAATGTCACTCGAAAAGTTTGGAACGTCGGCAGTGCTGCCGGAAACGCAAGCTATACATGACTGCACATTGGCAATAGCTCCGACCAGCAGGGTTCGAAGCCTATCGCGAACCTATGACAAATTTGTGTGTGTACTCACAGTCACAAGCCACTTGAGTATATGTAGATAATAGGCGTCACATGAGCGGAACAATAAGTTTTTAGGCCTAGTTCCACCTGGGAGTTCGCGTATCCGGTGAGCAGCTGTCGAGGAGTCATGACAAGGACGAACATCATTTGATGTAAACAGAAAGTGATCGCGACGAGACGTATAACGACGCAAGTATATAAGATACAAGATTGACGAAAGCGCTGTATTATCTCCAAAAAAAAAAATCTCGCCAGTTTCTATCTGCTCAGTGCAGTCTCCAGATAAGAAATGTGGCATGCAGACGACTATAGGCCTCAACTATAAGTTATATCTCAGGAAGGCACACGTAAGCATCGCTGAAGCTTAGCACTTTCATCGTATAAAGCGGCCGACCAAGCGAAAGCTAACGGTGTTTTCTGGAGGGCTTATCTTTATGAATCTGCGTTCTCCACATTATAGTGCAGGTAAACTCGCAAACAGGGCTTTGGCTACGACAGACTTGAGCTGTGGATGCATCTTCCATTAAAAATGACATCCGATACCTCGTTCCAAACATGCAGCACCAGCTTCACGACCGACGACAGACTTCAGGTGCCCAGTTAAAAACGAGTGAAAAAAATGTTGACAGCTCACGAGACTTTGCGAGCATTATAGGAACACAGGCGGATTGACACGTTCCGTATACGTTTGTGCACGGAGAACGTAGCAGTTGACATCCTTGAAAAAACCTGTATCCGCGTCAAAAGGCTGTAACCGCGTCAAAGGGTTAAGAGAATTCACATTCCTGACATGCAATTTTTGACAAACCTTTTTTTTTTTTTCAAGGCGAATCAAAACCCAGGCAATGGAAACCCTTGAATAATATACTTTTCCTGTCAGACCCGGTGTCCGGACGTGTAAATAGCGGATTTCAACGTATTAAATATTATACGTGATACGATAGGCTAATTTAGTTTAGCGTTACGTAAAGATAGGTGCAAGTTATGCATGTCAGGCGTGTGATAAATTTTGGTGCTTTTTCAAGATAACCAATCCTTTGTGTAACGACCGAAACCGGAAGGCGAAAAATACTTCAAGTGCAACCATACGACGAAACAGTGAAGAATAAAAGTGATCGCGAGCGACCGGCAGGTGACGTCAGACGTGGGAGAACGGGGGGAAAAAAAAAGAAGACAAGCGCTACAAGGCTTGGACAGCTGGCGGTTGTTGGTACGATGTTAAGAGCGCACGTCCCTGTCAGCTACGTCCGTAATCTTCAAGCGAAATTACCTTTTTGCGGCAGCACTGAAATCTGCTGCTCGGTTGTCGAAGGCAGGAACGCTACAACCTTACCGCAGCGAAGCGAGGTTCTCAGCCACACAAGCAAAGGCAGTCAATCTGAATGCACTGCTTTCAGCGCATGCCTGTCCGGCACAGGTAGAACGAGAAACAGGTCACGTGACAGAGATTAATGCCCGTTGTTGAACCTCATGAGCCTCTCATGTGGCTCATATCTGCAATGTGAAACGTGAAGTGGCCTCGATGATGTATTGCTAGAGGAACCGCCGCGGTGGTCTAGTTGTTAGGGTGCTCGACTGCTAATCCGAAGGTCGCGGGATCAAAACCCGGTCGCGGCGGAAGCATTTCGATGGAAGCATAATGCTGGAGGCCAGTTTACTTAGATTACGGAGCACGTTAAATGGTCAAATGGTCTGGCCAAATGGTCATATTTTCCGGAGCCCTCCACTACGGCGTCCCTGATAATCACATCGTGGTTTTGGGACGTAAAAAAACCCGGCAATTATTATTGTGAGTGCTTATTTTCTTACATCCTTTGTAGACTGTATGTGCACATAATCAATGTTTTCATTTCGTTATTTGCACATAATGTGTGTGCTGTCACGGCGTGATGCTGAACTGCAGCAGGCTGGGAAGCCTAGTCAAGCTCTCCTAAGCTTTTTCTTCACAGGCCCTCTGATCTGTGAAGCGGGAAATAAAGTGAAAAAATTGTTCGAAAGCTTTGCATCGTGCCTTGCGCGCGTAATGCGGGGCGAAAGCAAATAAGGGTGGAGGATACTTTCTTTCTTCGCGGGCTCATAGCTGTGGGACTGAGGAGATCTCTTGTCGCCGCAACTCACTGTCCCTTCCCTTTCTTTCCTCTCTCTCTCTTTCTTTCCGCTCTAGTCGTCATACATGAGAAGAAAAAAAAATGAAGCGAGAGAACATACCGCCGTAGACGTGAGGGCGACACCGGTAATGACATAACGAGAGGCAAACAGGCCTAGAAAAACGCCGTGTCACGACTCTAGGCCCCTCAACACGGATCTTGCGGCTGCCGGGAAAGGGAAAGCGACCGCTTTTCTCTCGAAGTCGAGCAGAGACACCTATACGATGAGATTCGAAACGGAATGGGAGAATAGAACGAGCTATACGGGGAGAGTGGGAAAGATGTTCACTGCGCTGAAAAAAAGTCTGCTAAGTGGGGGAGGGGTGGCTGTGAGTGCACGCACAGGCACCAACGTCTGAGCCGCCAAACGAAAAAAGAAGAAAGCGATGGGGAAGAGAACGGCGAAGGCGAGGAGGTCACTAGCAGACATGGCTCGCCAAGGAGGCAGCGGAGACATTAGCGAGAATTAACGAACAGATAATGACAGCGAGCGAGCAGAGAACTCTGCCTATTGGCCCACCGCGAAACGAAAGTCCGAATGCGAAGACTGTAGGTGACCGGAGAGCCAGTTCTTCGGCGTAGAGAAACGTGAGACGACGGCCCTGTATGCCTGCCTCCCTCGCCCCCCCCCCCTCCCCCGGGCTTCTCTTACGCGCGTCTTTCCCACAACCGACATCATTTATCTAAACCTTTTGAAGAATTTTTTCCTTTCTAGGTGTTACCTTTCAGACAGGGCAAAAAATAAGATAAAGCACGCGGGTCTCCGAATCTCGTACTGCGGTCGTCGTATTCCATTTGATCCGCTCTGAGAGAATCAGAGACTTTCGTGCTTTCGTTTCATATCGTTTTTCATTACTATCGCGAAAGCTTTAAATGTTAACCGCGATTCATTTGCTACCACTGGGTCACGTAAGACGAGCTTTCGAACGTGATTGTATACGGGTGCGGTGATGGAACGGGTAAGCCGAGAATGCGCAGCCGGGAACGAGACACAACCGAACGAAAAAGAGGATGAAAACCATTGGAAGGCGAAGAAACGTGACCTCCTAAACAGAAACGGTATACGAAGGCGCACTAATACATCGGTGACGTGAGTGCACGGTTGTATACGATTTCTCCGAGAGTTGGATGAACGTGTTACGCAACATTCCCGAAGTGCCTCGGAAGAACTTGGGCCTCACCGAATCGATACAGTGCTCGCAGAAGCTGCTGTCACTGTGCGGAGTATGTCACATTGTGGGTCATATTATATCAAGCTGGTGGTGCAGTGGCTGCTTGCGCCCTCCGTTATCGTTGTCAGCTCGTGTCCGTATATGCGATACCTCTTGCCTTCTAATATCGCGCACGCTGTGGTTTCGTTTTGTTGTTCTCGTAACCTGAACCAGGTCCCCTCAAACTATTCCCTGCGACGTAGGTTTTCACTCTCGGTGCGCTGACGTCACAGCGAGGATTCGGAGATGGTTGGGTTCTATTGGGGAGGCACTATAGGTCGCAGATTCGCTTTCCGGTCGCATTTAGACTATAGGACGAAATGGGAAGACTATATATATATATATATACATGCTTAGGTTTCAAATGGCCGGTAAAGAAAAGCAGGCGGTGAACTTACTGAGTGACGCTGACCTTGGGTGCGTATGTTGCGAGTCTAGTTGGGTGCGGTGCACAGGAGTTTGCCGGATGATCTTTTGAGTATTGCGAGGTCTTTTACCGTGCCTTGTCACAAGGAAGCTTTTTTCTCTGTTTGGTTTGTCATTCGATATAGGATGGTGTGATGCGTAAATGTATGTTACGATAGTTGCGCCTGGAAGGTGACTCATCGCAGGTAGATAACAACAGTGACACGTGGCAGTGCAGGGCGAGGATGATGGCGAACAGCGCGAATGCATCAAATAGGAGGGACACAAAACATTTACTGAAAAGAAAATGGGCCATTCAAGGCGGAACAACTAATTTGTCGGTCCAGAACAAGAGAAGCCGCTTAGGCCAAATCCCCTAGAAAGAAGTAACCGCGATTCGGACGGATGGACGGGCGGACGGATGGACGAACGAACGAACGAACGAACGAACGAACGAACGAACGAACGAACGAACGAACGAACGAACGAACGAACGAACGAACGAACGGACGGACGGACGGACGGACGGACGGACGGACGGACGGACGGACGGACGGACGGACGGACGGACGGACGGACGGACGGACGGATGGATGGATGGATGGATGGATGGATGGATGGATGGATGGATGGATGGATGGATGGATGGATGGATGGATGGATGGATGGAAAACTTTATTGAAAGTATTCAGATACCGAGAGAATATAATCTAAGTGAGCTTCCTGTAGTTCGTGTATTGATGGGAAAAAAGAAAAAAAAAAAAGGAAAAGTAAAAATGTCAGTGGGTGGGGCGCAGAAGAAACGTGCACGAGTAGTTAGGGCAGCGGGACGGCGTGATTGCGGGAATGGTTATCAGCGAGATCTCCGAGGAAACGCTAGGATGCTCGCTAGATAAGACAAAAAGAAAAAAAAACAAGAGAGAGAGAAAGAAAAGTACAGATCGAGCTAAAAGGTCTCGCCCGCGGTCAACGGAGAACAGGCGACTCTCAGGATCGAAGCAGCGGCCAAGACGTGGTATGGGAAGTCGCGCCTAAAAGACGAGCTCACGCAAGTCGGAATAACACAACAGTTCAAGCGGCGAGATCAGCAGCAGCCGGAGCGAGCGAGCCAGTTCGAAGAAGGAGAAACCCGGTGCATTAGAGTTATTCCGTGCCGAGCCCCGCACGAGAGCAGTGCTCTGCCGCTGCTGCTTCCTATCTCCATCTCCCCGCGTGCACAACACACGCACACGCACGCACACACACACACACACACACACACACACACACACACACACACACACACACACACACACACACACACACACACATCCCTGCAGCCATGCTGAGGGCGAGAAAGCAGCGCCAGACCGGAGACGGCGTCGAGGAAAATAAATCTTTCTCCGGCTCGCAATGACACAGTGTAATTTTCCATTTCTTACGAGCTCCGTGCCCGGAGAAGAGCAACAACAAAACGAGAGTGCGAGGGCGCGCGCAGAGTTGCGAAAGAGAAGCGAAGACTGCACATGAGAACGAGAGAGAAGCTGCTGGCGTGTCTCGCGGGTGAGGAAAGTCTTCTGAGCAGGACCAGGTAGGTAGGCAGGTAGGTGGTTTTAAAAGTGGCGGCCGAGTGGGAGGAGCCAGCCCCGCTGGGTGGGAGGAGCCTCGACCAACGTGCTCGGCAAGTCTGATGCGCGGCGGGACGCAGCTGACCGGTGGGTATAAGGTTACGCTGCGACGCCCCGAAGTGAGTGGACACCCGCGATGAGTGAGCGAATGCTAAAGGCTGCTCTATACGGGACGCGGCCTCGTACTGCCTTACTTGGGGCCGGCGTTTCTAATACACGTCTGGCTCAAGGACGCAAGGTTCAAGGTGTACTGACCGCTGGCCTCGCGTTGAGATGAAACCGTGCGGCAATCTCGAGGAAAAACGCCTATTTGTACAGAATGAACACGTACAAGCAGCCGGTTTCTGAATATGCACTAACAAGGTCATGATGGCGGAGTGCTGATTACTCAGCGGTAAACAAACCCCTGAAGAAAGCCTCGCAAACATAGGAATCGGTCAAGCGCTCTACAATTTGGGCCAAAGCTACTGTCTGGTTCGGCGAGTTTCTTATTTTGAGGGGACTCATTCTAAGCTTGGTGTCGCATATGGAACGCCTTCGTGTACAACGTCTGCGCTTATCATATCGGCGATGACTCAATGGGGTTGGCATGTGAGCGTGTTACCATGGTGATCCGCGTAGCTCGAACTCCCTCCCTCACTGCCGCCATATCTGTCACGTGACAAACGCGAAAGAGTAGGCGTAGCCGATATTCTTAGAATCTATGAGATCTTACATTATGAGTACAAATATATGCAACCAGCGACTGCGTGGAAATTCGTAAGCAAAGCTCTGATCTCATGTCGGAACTCAGAATTAACAGAGGTATACCCGAGTATTGTGGTACACTTCAATATGGTTCCGTGTGTGAAGTCTTCAGTGCGAGTTATTCTATGGAAATTTGTAAGTCTGCCGGTTGCTGGCGGCATTTGCTGTCGTGATCACCAAAATTTGTGAAGTCATCGTGATGACGCCGTGTCATAACATGATGTCACATGATGGCGTCATTAATGACATCGTCGCTTGGTCAAAGGCGGGCAGTGCAAAACTAGGTAAAGTGCAGAAAGCTTGCTATGCCTCCGATCCTGAAGGCAGTGCAAATCAGGCGCAGAAAGCCTTCGGAGGGGGCCGTGGGGAGGATCAACTCATCGAATGAGAAGAAGATGAATTGCGCCTTAGGTGAAAGCATAAAAGACCCTGCGAGTTTTTGCTAAACACTAGCTGACATGAACATAGGCTGTGGTTGATACGGATCGGTATATTCGTTCCGCCGCGTTGTGTCGGGAGGCGGGCGGCCCAGCGCTGCATTCGTCGCGCAGTGTGCAGTGTATCATTTATAGACTCCGCATAGACTAAGTTGAATAATAATTCTTGGGGTTTAACATCCCAAGACCACGATATGATTACGAGGGACGCCGTAGTGGAGGGCTCCGGAAATCTGGGCCACCTGGGGTTACTTAACGTGCACCTAAATCTAAGCACACGGGCCTTTAGCATTTTGGCTCCATCGAAAAGCGACCGGGATCCGATTTCGCGGCCTTTCAGTCAGCAGTTGAGCACCATAACCACTCGACCACCAAGGCGGATCCAGCATATGTATGGGCGTATGTACAGTGGGTATGGAAAGAAACGCGAACATGAGGCCCCTGTACATGTGTTAATTGCCACGTGTTCTAAATACACATGCTCCTTACAACACGAAAGAGAGTGCCCGGTGACCCTAACGCACAGTTTGTTTGGTGGAGATCGACTGGCCAGATTACATGTGCATGTGTGGCGCCTGTATTTCCACATTATGTATGCGCTTGAACCGCCTTGCTTTAAGACACGTCAGTTTTCGTGCACGCAATTTTTCAGGACAACAAGAGTAGAAATAGTGATTTTGGAGGGTTGGCGCAGTATATTCCGGAATCCTTCTGTGAGGTACAGTGCCCCAAAACACACGCACATACATACACATATATATATATACACGTACACAAACAGACATACACACACAAACACACAGGTTTTGCATCCGCTCAAATATACGCACACAAACACACAAACCAACATATGCTCATATCACACACACACACATATACATGAATTAAGTGGATACAAGATGGGATGCCCCTTAAGTGATCTTGTTGCTGAAGGGGCAGTTAGCCCAGCGAAAGCTTGAAATCATGAATTATTTGGTGAGTCACGTTTTCTTTTTATCGTGGGTTGTCACACGCGTCGTAATTCAAGCCACAAAATCAATGCGCGCAGTCACTTATACTGAAGAAAAAGCGAGATAGTTTGGGTGGCGGACGTTAATTTTACCGCATTTTTGCCGCGAAACCTCCCTATACACAATCGTGGTACCTCCTGCTAGGAGAAAAAAAAATACAAAAGTCACAGCCTCCTTTATGCATTCACCTAAGACTATTCGAAGGCGAAAGCCATCTTCTATTTCTTCTGAAACGATGTATTGATCCTGCCCCACTACTCCCGGAAAGCTATCTGAGCTATAAAGTGGTTTAGCACTGCCTCCAGGATCGGAGGCACCTCACCTGGTTTTGCACTGCCTCTGTGATTGGCCCGACTATGATCAAGCTACAGTGCCATAAGATCATAGGCGTATCTAAAGGGGGGGAAGGGCAAGGGGGGCTCCAGCCCCCCCCCCCCCCTACCACCCCCCACTTTCGACAGTGGTTATTGTCGGCTGCAGACTGGGAAACCCACAAGTCAGGCAAAGTTTTACTTGAACGCAGCAATAACGTCATTATGTAATAAAATGTGTGCTAAGATTCTGCTGTGATGACTGTCCTCCGTGTGTCATGACCAGGCTCTCTGCGGTGCAGGCTGCCTATTCCACGCTTATGCGCCATGCGCTCAAGCATTGTAGAGGAGGCTGTCGCTCAGCAGGGGCTCTAAAACATTACAGCAATATGTCATGGTTTTATTTTGTTCTGTCTGGCCTGAAATTTAAGTAATCCGTGACGCAAATATGGGCGGGAACCAGTAAACGTTTAATAGCCCGATCAAATGCTCTCCTTCTTCAGGAAATTCAGTTTCTTTCTTTGAATACGAATAGCACCGCCACTGCTCCATATTCAAGCTGCTGTGAGTTGATGAGTGTGCAGAAGTGTCCAGTATTTTAGTTGTACCTAGCCAGGACAGCTAAACTGGATTCCCGCTTTAGTCTCTCATTAGCCTGCTTTACTTGGCTTATCATATGGTAGCCTGCAGCGATCGCGGCGTCTTGTAACAAGGCAGTGGACTCGAGCACATTGAGAAGCCCAGCTTTCAAGTTAGCCCCGTTTTTTAATCTACCTCATCAGGGAGATGATCAGCGTCCGCAGTTTTCTGGGCTAAGAAGGCTGCCTACCTGCAAGGATTAATTGTGTCTGTTCCTAATTATGTTTCTCTACCTCTCTGTCAGCAACGATGAGTTCACAGAAAGTTGCATACGCGCAAAAACAGCTCAACATCGTTATACCACAACTGAAAGTATCCATTATACACGTATGAATCCATCTCGCCCGCTGCTATAAGCAGCCGCTGCCAATGTGATTGCCGGGCAGCCTTCTTAAATTACGTTCAGAAAGAGACACTGTCTGGCTATTTCGAAAAAAATGAGTTATTGTTCAGCACAGTAATGTGCTGCTTATTGTACACACTTCATTTTAACGCCGCGAGTTTTCGCAGACTTGTGACGTCGCGTAACAAGGAGGCGATTTTATGGCACATTGAAAATTTTTGACGAATAGCGAAGAACCAATGACAAACAATGCGCCGTATTGAAAATAGTTCAGTATTATTATTTTTACGCAGTCATGCGTACGCGGTAATTTGTTGCGTCATTTGCGTCACGCGTCATTTCTTGCGTCGTTTTACGAGCAGATGCTGTGAGCATGACCCACAAAATTTCGACCAATCATTAACAGCTAACGACCTATACGGAAAGAAACAATGCGGGGTAGTTTAACGTTGTAATGGTCCACATTTTTTCAAGAAATATTTGAGCTTACACAGTTTACGTAGGATATTTAGTTGGATGAACCGGAGGGGAGGAGTAAAGGGCCCCTTCACCGCTTTTCCGTCCACCCCCCACCCAAGCTGGGCAAGGTAGGAGGGCAAGGAACGACACCTAGTATATAAATTCGTAGTCATTTATAATCTTATAACTATACACAACCAGCTCAATGTGGTTTGCTTAAGTATTAATCGACTGAACTTGGTCAACGGTTTCCAATAGGTATACACACGGGCTTCGTGGTGGCGTTACAGTGCCGCCGTGGTGCAAGGCTTACAACGCTTGGAGGACTCCCAACCCGCTGCACGGGACCAGTGCTCTTCTTCTTAAGAAAGACTTTATATTAGAGGGCTCCAGCAGTAAAGAAATTGGCCCTCGGCTTATCCTGAATACTTCTGCGAAGTACCTGGCTTTGTCAGCCGCAAGATTTGCTTAATAAGTGAGAACTTAAAGTACTAGAGTCATAGCAGGTTCTTGACACTCATCGTATCTACAGCGCCAAACTAAGACTGGGAAGTTTGCTGATGTAATGCTCAGATGATCAGGTTAAATTGTAGTGTATTTTTTAAACTTGACGGTAATATTTCCAAAATGTTATTAAACACTGCTGTGTTGTCGCGGTATAGGGCGGCCCATCCCTGATTTAAAACAAACAGTTTTGGAAAAAAACAAGTCATCTGATAACTCTATGAATACAAAAAAATCACCTGAAATCATATATATATATATATATATATATATATATATATATATATATATATATATATATATATATATATATATATATATATATATATATATATATATATATATATATATATATCATAATAAGACAGTTAGACAACCATTCAGTCATCTGAACGTTCATCAGTACTCATTATTCCCTCATACTTTTTCATTATGGAACAAGTTACCTCAGGAGATCGTTAATGCGGACACAACACAATCGTTCGCCCATCTCGTCAATGACCTAGCACTTGATTTTTAACATTGCAATATATTATGTTCATCATAAGTGCTGAGATTTTTTTGTATTTCTGTATGAATGCCATTATTGCTATGTATTAATTATATTTTTCCCTGGTGTTGAGAATTTTCTTAATTCCGTATCTTTTATTGTATTTTCATTGTTTTTTATTCTGATTTTGTCACTAACATTTGTTACCCACTCCTGCTTGGGCCCGAACAGGGCCTGCAGTATTTGTAAATAAAATAATATATATATATATATGTATATATAAATATGTATATATGTGTATATATATATATATATATATATATATATATATATATATATATATATATATATATATATATGTATATATATATATATATATATATATATATATGAGCACGCACCCCTGCCCCAGTGTTCGATTTCTATTTCTCGATCGCCAGCGCCATTAGCGATTGTATATATATATATATATATATATATATATATATATATATATATATATATAATATATATATATATATATATATATACGGCGAACAAAGTGAGCAACGCCAGCACCCCCCCCCCCACTCGCGAACGAGTTGGGACGCCACTGCATAAGATGACGTCATCATGTGATGCTACATCGCGTGACGTCCCATGGCATCACAAATTATGGCGATCTGTGATGTAATCACGTGATGACGATTTTTCGCATGACTCGTGTTGACGCCGCCCACGGGAGACGCCGACGCAGGGCGCCGGTCAATTTTCGCGTTTGATGAGGCATCTAAGGATTTCGCCTTAAAACGCTGAACGTCCAAGTTGCGGTCACACCGAAGCACTCGTGGCTCATTATAGTCTGCGGGAGTGAGCCTCAGGACCCACTGTTATTTAGACACCTGTCATTTGGAGCGACTTCGATTTGTCCTAACCCGCGGTGTCAGAACAAATAAGATATCTGAAAACATGAGACAGTCAGTCCTGAAACCAAATATTATTCACGAACAAGAAGGCAAGTGTTGGAAGCAGGCCCGTAGCCCCGTAGCCAGGGGGAGGGAGTCAGCCCCCCCCCCCCCCCCCGAAATTTTGAAGACGCATGGTGTTTTATTCAAACTAAATCATGAAAATAGGCGTTTTTCTCAAAATGTCAATGCTTTCAGCAAGTGCCCCCCCCCCCCTAAAAAATTGCCTGGCTACGGGCCTGGTTGGAAGTCTTAGATAGTAATACGCCACGGACAATCGAAAGTATTTTACGCCCCGCCATGTTTGCGTACCGAAATTATCATTTAATGCAGCGCCTATCGTATTTGTCGCTTTAGTCTCATATAGTGGCCACGCAAAATGCACCCTAACCATGATACACATGTCAGAATCACGTGGGGAAAAGTAGATGTACCGACTTGTGCGCTCTGAGAATTAACACACTGCGAATACGTTTTCTCATGTACTAATGAGGACACATATTACCAATCGTGTGATTCTGGGGATTAAATACATTTTTTAAATATTATATGTAGTTTACACGTATTCTCTTCGTTAATTAACACAAAATACATTGTGCATTAATATGGCTCGTCTGTATTGTCGAATAAGCGTGTTTGCATTGGGTCCCGCGTGCCAAACTGTAATTGGCACCAAAGTTTATCGGTAGCTCGTTGAGTTTTTCATGTATACGTACGGCAATTTAACGCAATTGACATTTGCAGGTAAACGGTCATCGCAATCATCCCGGGTGACATCGCCAGTACATGCAGCTCGTGAGATGCAGTTCGGGCTACTAAACACCGCAATTTCCCAAGGCGAGATGTGCTCAAAAACCCTGAAACGCTGGAAGCACTATCAATCGATTAAAAAATTGGATACGATAAGGAATGTACGATAAAAATAGGCATTTTAGTGCTGTCAGCTGTTAGGTATCCACTTAGCCTTACAAGGTTACGGCTTCTATGAAATCCCGGTCGACTGTTTGTGCAGAATCTTCACAACGTTTGCTGCTTGTATATGCCACTATCGCACAAATTTGTTTCGGTTTGTGTTGAAATATATATATATTTTTAATTTAATTTAGGATGCGTTCATTTTATTGACGTGTGTGTGTAAGCATAATTTGTCGACTTCTTTATGGGCGGCCATTTAAGCTTTTTCTCTAAAAAACTCCACGCTGCATATAGTTTGTCGGTCATGTGCATTACTCCTGGGTAGCTGCAATATGAACGCGCATCTCTAGCTCTCTCCTTCTCTGCTCTAGACACGGTACATGAGCAACGTGAGTCCATCTGAGATGTGATAGATACAGTCGCACCCAATTTGAGTTGCAACATGCTGACCGTGTTCAAAGCGGCGCCAACACTGCACGGTGGCACCGACATACATAAAACAATCAGTGACGTATAAACACTGTTTCGACAAATGGCATTCGCAGGTATCGCAGGATATGGTCGAAACGGGGATGCACTTACATCGCGCATGGCGCCAGTCTCAAGGACAGCGGAAATTTTAAACACGCGTGACAGTATTCTCATCACTTAGTAATCTCAGTATCCTCTGAAGAAATCATCCAGCCTATATTGCCCGAAGTTCTGAAAACACTGACGAGGCTCTGTCGTAGCCAGCGAAATGCTATAGGCCCGTGTATTGTGCGACGTCAGTGCTAGTCCAAGAACCCCAGGTGGTCGGAATTATCCGAAACCTCGGCGTCTCTCATAATCTGAGCCGCTTCCAGACCTTAAACCCCATAAAGCACACCAACCAGACCAAGTCGAAGCCAGCGCACGCTGTATTCGAATGTATATTTTTCCATAGCGTGTTTGCTAAGGCGAGTCTTAATACGCCTCAGCAAAAAATGTTTCAGCCTAATGAGATGGACTTTATCTTATACTCTGGTGTTCTTGCAATGATCTTGAAGTTGAAAACTAAATCATCTTGTGGTCCAGATAATATCCCTAATGTTTTTCTTCGCCGTTATGCAGAAAGTATTGCTCATTTTGTGATTGTGCTCTTTCGATGTTCGCTGCTAGTGCTAAACTAGCCAGTGATTGGAAGAGGGCTCGTGTTGTTCCCGTGTTTAAGAAAGGCAACCATCTACTCGTAGAAAACTACCGTCCCATCTCATTAACGTCACCAATATGTAAAATGCTTGAACATGTAATATCTAAACGCATTGTGGAATTCCTCGAACAAAACTCTATACTAACTAATTTTCAGCATGGCTTTAGAAAAGAATATTCAACCGTAACTCAGTCTCAGTGGTTCATTCATTTGCAGAAACTCTGGATAAAAATGGTCAAATGGACGTCATATTCCTTGATTTTAGTAAGGCATTTGATAAAGTTATTCATCACAAACTAATTACAAAACTCAGGGACATCAATCTACCCGACATATTCATTGCCTGGATTCAACACTATTTAACAGAACGTTCACAGTTTGTTTCAGTAGATGGGAACAATTCGGGCTCTCTTCCTGTAACATCAGGCGTGCCACAGGGTAGTGTTCTGGGGCCGCTATTATTTTTAATTTATGTAAACGACATTGTTAACACAGTACTACCAGGAACTCAAATCAGACTGTTCGCGGATGATTGCGTGCTCTTTCGTCAAATTACCTGTTCTAATGATCAACAGAACCTGAACTTAGTCTTAATAACATACTAAACTGGTGTAATGACAATGGTATGGCACTTAACGCACAAAAAACTGTTTATCTTTGTGTAACACGTTCAAAAACACCTCTTCATTTTGCTTATAACCTCGGCTCATCATCACTACAACAGGTTAATAACTACAAATATCTAGGCGTAACAATAACTAATGATCTTGGAACTTACACATAGACACTGCCTTCCGTAAGCTGTGTTTCCTAAAACATAAACTTAGAAATTCTCCTTCTAACATAAAACTACTTAGTTACTTTACGTACATAAGACCAAAACTAGAATACGCTTGTGTTGTACGGGACCCTTTACTAAATGTAACATTAGAAAACTGGAAGCAGTACAAAGAAAAGCTGTTAGGTTTGCTTATTCTAAGTTTAAAATTACAGACTCGCCGACTGAACTCATGACTGCTAGCAACATCGAAACACTTGAATTACGGCGAAAAAGAAACAGGCTTAACTTTCTATATCTTCTTGTTAATCATAAGTTAGCCCTTGACCCGTATGCATATGTATCTCCTCTGTCCACTAGGCATACACGCCATCATCACGCCCATTCTTTAACCCCGTATTTTGCTAAAACTAACGCGTTTCAGTTTTCCTTTTTTCCGCGTACTGGATCAGAGTGGAACTGCCTAACTGATCTTAGCCAATTTTCTGTTACTTAGAGATAAAACATGCACTGTTAATTTGTGTTATGTATCCATATAATGTAATACTTTTCCCGTGTTATCTTTTATGCGTTCTGTTAGTAGGTGTTTCGATTCCATTTCTCGTGATATATTCTTATGTTATCACATGTGTTTTTGATTATATCCTGCCTCTTGTACCTGTCCTGCTTGGACCAGTTCTTGGTCTGCAGTATTCAATAAATAAATAAATAAATAAAAATAAGCGGCTTCGTCGAGCCGCACCGATCGAAAAGTAGCCGCGCGACCGAAGGTGAAAATGAAAGCGCGACTACAAGGCTGCGTTGCGCAGTTACGCGGCAGTTTTTCAAACCCGCGGAATGCGCACATGCATGCCACTGATGTATGGCCGAATCTGTACTAACCGAGAAGAAAGGTATACCGCTACCGGCGTACATATTTCGACGGGACATGATTTGCAATTCAGTGCACCGAAAGGCGGATAGGCGCAATCGCACATGCTCTGTACCAGGCGAAGCGTGACACTATTTGGGGGCGATTGGTCGGCATCCTGTATAGCGTAAGCCGGGGCACACACAAAACCAGGGGGCGAGTGGCGAACCGTAGGCACGCACGCGAACAAAACGCATAAAGAGAAAAAAAGGAAGGAGATACGCACTTAGTGTTGTCCGTGACTCTAATGAGACGTCATTAGAGGACTAATGAGACGCTCTAAATCATAGCGCTCCCCCTGTCGCCCCAACAGGGCCTCCACAAGGGGCACACACGCAACTATCGTCTAAACGCAAGTCAACTGTCCGGTCCCCTTTCCTTCCTTGCGCAGCTGGGACCTGGTTACTCTCCTCGTGGGCCTACAGAAATGTGTAGCAAGGACCCTGCATCTGCTCTTGCGCCATACGCTCACAACCTGCGAATATGAGACCCCTGTAGTCGAACGCAGGTCACTGCTCTATATACTTGCTGTATATCACTCTGAAAGCGCGCGCCGCGGAAGGTGCCAGGTATTTGGAGATGAGGAGGAGGGCCGCGGGTGAGGTGTGTGTGTGTGTGTGTGGGGGGGGGGGGGGGGGGGGTAGTGGGAGGGAGTGAGCAGGGTAGGCAGGCAGGCAGTGGGAGGCGGCTGACGCTACGGAAAGGACGGCAGGCCCTAGCTGCTTGCCTGTGGCGCCGAAACGAGAGAGCTGGCGGGGACGGACGCGGGGATAATCACAGTTTTCACGGCCGGGGACTGCGATGAAGGATCACCATGACGCGAGAGGAAAGCTGCGGCTTGGAGTCCTTCCGGAGGAAGCAGCGCGCTCACGCGACACAACACATACATTGCGGGGCAGGATGACAGTCTGTCTGGTGTACCAGTAGCAACGGCAGCAGCAGTTGAAGCAGTATGGCAGAAGTCAGCACGTTAAGGAGTAGCCGAATGAGTGTCGTAGTTAGTACAGGAGTCTGCGGCATGAGTGCGTGCGGAGATCCCGAGCCTCTAATCCTGTTTGCCGATGTTGCCAAGGCCACCACTGCACTGGCGAGCTGATGTGCGGGGCCTGAGGCCTAACGGAAGCAGACTGGAGCCCCCGGTATACATAGGCGTGCGCACAGGGGGGGGGCAGGGGGAGGGCGCCCCCCCTAATAACCTAAGAGGGGGCGCAAAATCTGCCCCGTACATGAGCCCCCTAGTCACCTAAGAGAGGGGGGGCGCAAAATCTGCCTCGTACATTGACTTATAAGGGGGGCGCTGAGATGAGCCTTCGCCCCCCCTGATGGTGAACCCTGCGCACGCCTATAAGTAGCTGCAAGAGTGGCGTTAGCAAGGGGACACTCACTCACTCACTCACTCACTCACTCACTCACTCACTCACTCACTCACTCACTCACTCACTCACTCACTCACTCACTCACTCACTCACTCACTCACTCACTCACTCACTCACTCTCACGACATACAAAAACAAGTGCGGCGATCATGATTACCTTGCGCCAAATGCGTTTCAGAGCGACATTTTTTTTTAACATATTCCCGGAGATTTTAGTCTGGCTTATCACCTGGCTTGCAACTCCAGGTGGCTTGCAATTCCGGTTGATGACTACGGTACATACGGCGCATATGGTAATGACTGCATGGTACATGCGTTACTTACTGCAGTAATCTGCGGGCAACGGTTGGTTGCGAACGGTTAAGGATCCACCTATACACAAGTCAAGAAGAGCGAGTTGCTGCAACTCGCGAATGTCAAGCGTTTCAATGGAAGCGTTCTGCAATTAAAGTTGAAAGTTATGCCACTCGTACTCAACATCGATAGCTATTTGATACCAGGTTGACAGATGCTTCGGTAGTGAAACCACGAATGCCACTTTCTAGTACCAATTCACAGCCCGCGCAGCGTCCACGTCAGGATCCTATAGCTGACTAAGTGAGCGCGTACCTTTATATAGGTACAATTGCGGCCCCCAGCATCAAGGCCACGACAACATACGTGCGATCTATGGCTACAAGGCCACCCATTGCTGTTGTTTTCACCAGCCGGATGAAAAGGCGTAATAGCCAAGGAGCACTATTATAAGCGCAAGTTAAAGAGTTCGCGCAAACCGTCCTCCTTACCAGTCGTTTTGCAGCGAAAGCGAGTCGAGTCTCACGGAACGTATATAACACGGCTGTTGAACGCACATCCTCCCGCGCAAGCACCGCGGCTTACAAATAAACGCACGCCTCGACCGAGCGTGCTCGCATTCGCACACCGGAGAACGAGCGCGTTGCGAGCACGCTCGTTTGCCGGGAAGCGAGCCAGTGGTCATTGCCGCAGTTCCATCCCGACCGAACCTATATGGCAGCACCGGGCGCAGCGCGGTGTCTCTGTAATTATGTCTTTGCACCGGGCGCATTTCCGAGGGGTGTGTTTGCAGGCGGGCCTCGGTGAGTTATGGCTCGCGAGTCCACGGAGCGAGTCCCCGCGTGTACCTCCTGTATGCTGCAGCAGTGGCCCGGCGCTCATTTCGCTCGTCATTTGGCTTTTACTCGGCCGTTTAGAAAAGAACAAAGTGAAGAAGAATGCAGAGCGGTTGGCCAAAACGAAGGGAGAGGCACAGTTTAGCGGGTTTCCCTTCGTACCAACTGTTGTCGTTATGTGAACGCCTGGTGTATACGTGTCATGGAAGGGGCGTAAGATCGCCTTGTGGGACCCTGCTTCAGAGACACATATATCCTGCATCACCTCCTCTTTCTTTTGGAGCGTGGACTCGTTGTTCGGTTTACGAGAAGTGGTAGACGACCATAATATCCCGCGATATATATACGTAAGCCGACGTCATACGTTGCCGCTTCTCTTTCTAGCGGCGTTTCGGTAATTGCGGCCGGCGCGGTTATTACGTGGTGTTCATTGCCAAACGGTCGGACTGGGCAATTCGCCAGGCCCGAAAAATGTCTTTGCGGAGAACGCGCCGGACGAGCGGGGTCAAGAAGCTTTTGGCCGCACGGATGTGGTGCTGTGTATTGCCGAGACAGCATTGCAAGAACTCATGTAGGCGCTCGAAGCAAACAGACCATGCATATACGCAAGCGCTCTGTTTTTCTTTTTTTTTTCTTTTTTTCGTCTGAAGGCCATTATAGTTGAACGTGCACAGAGATTCAAACTCGTACTGCTCACGGCGTCTGGAATGCGAATCTGATAACGTTCAGCATTCGAAGACTACGAAATGAAAGATCTACCCCTAGTGTAAATTCAAGATCGCATAAAAACCAGTCACATAATCCTAACCGAGGTGAAAATGACGCAGAAAAGTTCAATGCGGAGAATCAAACTATCAGCCAGGAAAGCCAGAATTTAATAAAGTTCCACGAGTGGCTTCAACGCGAAAGTGAGGGAAGAGCAGAATATTCTAAAATTCTAAGTGGGAATTAAATGATATCATTACTGCACAAACACCTTTGCGTCACGTAACCAACCTCTAGTCGTCACATATTATGTACAAACACGCATTTTATCCTACAGCATGCAGTCGTGCAGGCATTGCACCGCCATGAAAGATGAACCATACGCGCATATCTTTGGAAATATATGTATACTGAGACTCCAAAGTAGCCTTAATTGCCCCTAATAAAGGCGAGAAAGCACCGCGGGTAATGGGGATGTCAAGAGAGAAGAACGATTTCTCGTATAATTAATTGTCAACGCTTCCATGGAACGTTGGAAATTCTAAGCCTTGGGAAGTGGGGGCAGAGGGGCCTCCGGAATAACTTCGTCCTCCTGGGATTCTTCAAAGTGCATGTAAATCAATGCACACGGCCGTGTCTTGCATTTATGGCGCCCGCAGGATCAAACCCGTGACTTCAAGCAAAGCAGTACCACGTCACCGCCACTGCCCTCTACCGCGGAAAGTACGAGATGCTATGTCATAGTAAAGTTAGGAATAGACAGAAACAGCAAACCGCTTGCAAGGCCTTCGTCCTGGCTCCGTACATGAATATGATTATGACAGGCCCGTAGCCAGGAATTTTTTTCGGGGGGGGGGGGCACTTGCTGAAATCCTTGACTATTTCAGAAAAAAACGCTTATTTTCATGATTTATTTTAGATAAGGCACCATGTCATCCAAATTTCGGGGGGGGGGGGGGTCTGGATTATGACGATGATGACGAGGACATTGATAAGCGGTATAGCTAATAAATTACTGGCATTTGGTAACTGAAGAGGCACTGCAGCGTAGCTATGGATGACGTCCGCAAGATGCGTACACACAAGAAAAAAAGGCTTGCACATATAAACCGCATGTGATATATTTCACACTGAGAACAGTGCGGAGAGTCGAGTCGGTATACATCAAAGGCGAGTTGCCTTTAACCAATGGCGGACTTGGCATTGTCGCTTTCGCCATGTCCCTGGTGAAACGTTTTTTCGTCGCATATCGAGTTCTTGTGCATGGGCTTATCGGTGTTCAACTGTTCTGCCACCGCGTGTTCAGCAACGTATTTTCTTGTGTCCTGCGCTTGACCAGTCGTTCATTTCAAGTACAGAAAATGAGAAGTGCCTAGCTTGTCGCTTGGTTCAGCTTGTTTGTTTGTTTGTTTGTTTGTTTGTTTGTTTGTTTGTTTGTTTGTTTGTTTGTTTGTTTGTTTGTTTGTTTGTTTTTTGAAGGATATCCAAATTGATGGTCAGAATTCGTCTCACCACCGCGGTGGTGGTCACTTCAGCGTAATCGGACCAAAGCCTTCCAGGCTGCGATCTGTAACTCTCCAACATGTACTAACACTAAAGTGTACGATTCCCAGGGTAGTAAAACGTTGCATTTTCAGTGCCGACTTTGTACTGCGGTGGTCAACTCTCCGTATCGTGTTTCAAACAACATCCCATCCTCTCTCTCTTTTAAAATTCCCACTCCTATTTTTCCAAGTGTACAGCAGCATATACAAGCCTCTGGTTACTGTTTTTCCACGCCGCCCCCTGGAAACGCAAGTAGAACGATTGTTAAAATCAATCACTGCCCACGAACGAGGGCTCGCCTGCTTACGCAATGCGTACAGCGCGCCCATAGCTCGCTCCGTCCGTGCATGCGAGTACCTCGCCTAAACGGCAAATTATTGAGCGCCACGTGTGTTTTTCCCAGTGTCGCCGTTACGTGCGTCTCTGTTTCGTCGCTGTCGTTGTTGTTCTCCGTTTAATCGTATCGGGAGAACGAAATGCAAGAAACCGAATTCCGCGGACACGTGCGCGTCCTTTTTAACTCTACTGAAGCGCCCTGCGAAAAAAGGGTTCCGACAAAACGTAGGCGGTATACCACGCAAGTGTGCAACGCTGCCCGTTTCGTTTACCGGACCGCCTTTGAAATCTCCGCTGGGGGGGGGGGGGGGGGGGGGGGGGGGGGTCGCACTTGTGTAACCTTATACCTCCGAAAGGCTACATCCATGTGTTCTCATTATCTTGCGAGGTGGAGGGGGAGGGGGAGAAGATGAAACAGGATGAAAGAAAAGTCCACGCACGCAGCTCGTGCTAATCTGATTTGTTTTATTGCGGGAACGCCCGAGGCACTACCAACTTCACAAAACAAAAAATATAAAAAATAAAGTAAAACGTATCACTATCCGTGTTCTGCTATAACCAGTGAGTGGGTTTGTTTGACGCTGTTTTGCAGAAGACTTGCTTGACCTGAGACTCTGGCAGACATTTCGTCGTTGCGTGGGTGACCTTCATTTTGGTGCGGCATATAAGGGTGGCATGCAGATAGCAAAGGCGGGCTGGCGTCACCTAGTTATTTGGGTATAGATGGCGAGCAGCTCTTCTTCTGAGTTGTATTGAATTGAATATGCATGTTTGTTCCCCCTACGAGGCAACAATTCTGAGAGAAACAGCGTAGAAAAGGCAAGGAGTCAACCAGCCGTACGACCGGTTTGCTATACCCTATACTCAAGAACAAGTGGATTAAGGAATGAGACGAAATGTAATGTATCAAGATGAACAGGCAGGTTATTTGTTAACGTCAATGCAATAATTGTTGGTGTTTCGCGTCCCAAAATTTTGCCTCCATCGAGATGAGGCCGCCGCGGCCAAGATTCGATCTCGCGACGTTTGGGTCAGCAGTCAGGCACCATAACCATTAAAAACCCGCGGCCGGCATTTTGTAAACGTTGTTCTCCAGAACTCTTCCAGTGAAAGACACGCAGTCGTAGCGATCATCGTAGAAGCAAGCCTGCAGTCATTCAATACTTACGCAGAAAAGCTCGCGAATGAATGCATGCTGGTGCTGTGCAAACTTATAGAGCTGACCTCCTGCGTTCACCTGCGTTCAGCTGATCTCCGACCTACTGGCTCTTGCGTTCGTAGAAATACCCACAAATATGCCCCTAAACACTATGCAGATCTTGGGGAATGCATTTCAGACGTTTTATGTGGAATCCCCATTTAGCTGAGGTTAAATTCATTTGGGCCAATCTGGCTGTTGTATCAACGTATATTGACCTCGAGGAGTTACGGAGTCGCCCTCTATCGGACGCGCCTCGATTGCGTGCTAGGTAGGATGCCGCCGGCGCGCTCCCCATAGGTTTTGCTGTCGGCGCTCTACAAAAGCACATCGCGGAAGCCCTCCAGGGCATTTCTGTAAGTACTTTAGAAATGAACTGTGTTCTTGACTGTCAAAACAATCATTTTCGACGAACTGAAAGCACAAGATGGTCTACAGTCGCTGTCTCTTTGCAGAAAACCGAGCACCCGCTTCACGCTGTCACCGCGTTGGAGACCACTGAACCGGCTTCTTGCGTGAAAGGTAGTCACTCGCTGAGTGCAAACTATGTGAAATATCTCGTTAGAGAGTAGACTGCCTGTATAACCAAACGGAGCATAACAGAAAGAAGCCTCAAGCCAGCGATCGCACGGGTTCGCGACGACTGACGGTGCCTCTGCATGTATGAGCGTCTGCATGTATGTTCGTACTGATGCTTTAGCTTTTGCTACGAGCACGTTTTGGCACCGCGCTGTGAACTTTAGGCCGCAAAATATGAGAATTTGTGAGTAAACAAACAACTACTGTTGCGCGGACGCTATCAGAGCAGTTCAAAAACAATTTCCTTACAACTGCGGTTTCGGTGCACATGACAACTTTGTGATCTGCCGTCCCGACGATTCAGTGTTTTTTTTTTTCTTTTTCGGTCTAAATTCGGGTACGTTTCAATGTCACTTGACAAGTTGTCTCGCACTGCGTATTGATCGGTCTTCTCAGCGGGCAAATGCCGCTGCTTCTGTTTCTTTATTCAGCGCATTCGTTTCGTTTGGTGCTCACACAAAACGTGAGCAAATGCGACGCCTTTTTTTTAATGCTCCTTAATTATCATTCCGTTTGCATTCCAGTGAACTTGCCGCTCTCTGTCATCAACAAATTCATAGACCAAAGCTTCACCACTTCGAGATTGCTGGTGGAAGGAGAACCAGTCTACGAGACCGAGCATGTAGTAGCATGCGACGCCTAGGAAAAGAAAGAAAATACAGTAACGTTTGCCGGACTTGTTCTGCAAACGTCGGCTGTGAACTAGGACCCACATGAACTTGAAATAGCGGTGAATAAAATAGAAGGTATTGCAGCAACCAGCAGCCGCAAAACAGGATAGTAATTATTTGGCGTGTACCCCAATTTTGGCAGCAGTGTCGTGTCTAACGCCAACAGGGTGGCATCTTTCCCACGTAAATAAATGAGGCTCCAAGAAAATACATGGGGTTGGCCGGTGGGCCGATCACGGAGGCAATGCAAAATTTATGAAGCAATGCATGCCTCATCAAATGGGAAGGTTGCCCGTCGGCGTCCCGCGTCGGCGGTGTCAACAAGAATGATGCAAAAAATAATCGTCCCGTGATGGTGTCACCATATGACGTCATCATGACGTCACAGATCGCCAAAATATGCAGCGTCATAATGACGTAACATAATGTGACGTCACATGATGACGTATTCACACGTCATGGTCGCTTTGCATTGCCTCCGTGATCGGTCACGGAGGCCGTGCGAAACCGCGTTAGGTGCAGAACGCTTTTGGAGGGGGGCGCGGGAGAATCTGTACAACTACTCACAAGAAGAAGATGGCTTTCGCCTTCTAGTCATCTTTAACGAATGCATAAGGGACCCTGTGCGTTTTTTAATTCAACGTATCTAAACAATGACTTGGGCATCTGCAGCCGATTTTGTGGACGCTGAGCACGGGGCCGACGATCAAGAGGTCGCACGGGAGTGTTCTGAGATGGTATCGCACGTGGTAAAAGGTAGCGCCTTTTCCATCCTGTGCCAGATAAGCATCATTTGCCGGCGGGAAGCGCGCGCGAGCCATCGTCTCAGTGCGCGCTGTCTGCTGCTCACCGAACGTCGCAGGCCCGACGCAGTAACAAAAGTCTTCGTCGCGGAAGTGCTTGTTGCACACAAGACTCGTAGCGGATGGCTACTTGCCGGTTCTTAGCTTTACAACCCATGCTTCACGCTGTTTCTTGTCCTTACCAGTGCAGGCTGACACTGGGCTCTTTTGCGTAAGCGTGGCACTGCGGCACCGAGCGGTAGATCCCCATGTTCATCGCCTTCGGAGGCAGCCACTCTATTACAATGGTTTCAATTGAGTAGAAAATGAGAGAAAACTTCCGAATTTGAACAGGCCGCAGCGCATGTGGGACTTGAAACTCGTTTTCAAAGCACGCGGCAGTGCGCCACAAGGAGCTGACGCGGCCGCTGAGACCACGTGATCCTGCCAAGCACGTCACGCCGACGGTGGCGCCGGCGTTTCCAGTGGTGGGCCTCGAGGCCAATAGAGCCACCCAACTCTTTAGCTATATATCTTGCGCAGCGGCGACTTTTCTTTGCGTCAGTGCCTTATAATGGAACGAAGTTTGGCAAAATTGTTTTGTGGGCATGCGCTTTGTGGGCATGCACTTGCCCTGACCCTTTTTAGAACTTAATCCAGTCATATGACGAAGACACACAGAAGAGATTGCCGCTCGTGCACGCTATAGTTAAAGATTCGGCCGACTGTACAAACTCGTTAAACATGAACCGAAACGTAGAGCCGCAGTCGGGCGAGCTCTACAGGCTACACGGTGGCACCGATCATAGGCGTGCGCAGGGTTGCCCATTAGGGGGGGCAAAGGTTCGTCGCAGCGCCCCCCCCCCAACCCTACTAAGTCAATGTATGGGGCAGATTTTGCGACCCCCCCCCCCCCCTCTTAGGTGACTAGAAAGGTCAGTGTACGGGGCAGATTTTGCGACCCCCCTCTTAGGTGATTAGGGGGGGCGGCCGCCCCCCCCTGCCCCCCCTGTGCGCACGCCTATGGCACCGATACTGATTGTATACCTGTCTTCCCGTGTCTTTCGCCTCATCGTCGCGCTTTGAAAAGTTCTGAAGATGAATGCGAGTCAACCGATTATCAGTTTTGCTAGATGAAAAAAACAAAATACATTTACAAGCATTCGCCATGCGTTGCTATAAAAAAATTAAACCCAGAAAAATAATCTCACGACGGCTTTCAGCGATACAGTATATTGATACAAGATTGATGGCATCTAGATGGCATCGTCCACTGTTATACGGGGAACATCGGAGCGCATGGCGGTCGCTCGGCGCCACCGCCGTCCGGCGGATACGAGTTTTGCGCAGGCGCACTGAGCAACATGCGCGGTGTTATTAGTCACATGAACCATTTGCTTCGCGACGATTCGAATCTCGGCAGCAGACGCTAGCGGGCGACGAAAGAGCACCGCTCACAGGGCCTGCACGAACTCATTGCAGCAGGCGGAGGCGCCGAGCAGCCGTCACACGCTCCGATGTTCCCGTTAACAGTGAACCGCTGCGTTATATGACGCGCGTGTTTAGTCCCGCTCAGCACCAGTTAGGGAGCAGGTCGCAGAAAATATATGTATTACCAGCTTCAAGTCTTCATTGTTGGCGTTGAGCTGCATTGTTTGGAGCAACGAGGTGTGCAAGTGCCGTGGCCCCTCGTGCCCAGTCATGCCAAAAAAACATGCAGCTCTATAGGAAAGATCACCCGTAATTCTGTTCTTTTATGGTGAAAGCCTTAGATGCCGCATCACCCGCCACGGTTGTCTAGTGGTTATGGTGCTCGAGTGCTGAGCCGAAGGACGCGGGATCGAATCCCGGCCGCGGCGACTGCATTTTCGGTGGGGGCGAAAATGCTTGAGGCCCGTGTACTTATATGTAGGTGCACGTTAAAGAACCCCAGGTGGTTGAAATTTCCGGAGCCCTCCACTGCGGCGTCTCTCATAATCATATATCTTGGTTTTGGGACGTTAAACCCCAACATTTATTGTTATATATTATTACACGCCTCATCAAACGCAAAAAAGGGATCGTCGGCGTAGGCGGCGTCAACACGACTGATACAAAGAACCATCATAGTGTGATGACGTCATCACGACGTCACATGACGTCAATAATGTGACGTCACATGATGACGTGACACATGACACCGTCGCTTGGTCAAAGGTTAGCCGATCACGGAGGCACTGCAAAACCGTGTTGGGTGCTGAAAGCTTTCAATACAATCGACTGAGAAGAAGACGGTTTTCGCCTTCCAGTCGTTTTAAGGAAATGCGGAAGAGTTGGTGTGACTTTTTGAATCGTGAGTTGCCACATCGGGAAGAGTAATTTTTAAGCGAAGCTTTCATGGCCTAGCCCTATTTATTTATTTATTTATTTATTTATTTATTTATTTATTTATTTAGTTATTTATTTATTTATTTATTTATTTATTTATTTATTTATTTATTTGCATACACGGGTAGACAAGGACACCGAGAGAAGGGGAAGAGAGCAAGCTAGCCTCCTAGAGGGGCACAAAGGTTGCCTAGGGAAGAGATAGAGGAAAGGAAGCGGTGTCTGGTAGAGCATGTGCGTGGCATGTTTGCATTTGGCCTGATATATTGATGTTACGCATAAACTTTATGCATGTTACGGATTCGAACTCCGGCAGACATGCTTATTTTAGCCATGCATACTAATTCAAGAAAGTATCGTGCCAGTCAGTGCACGCATATTCGGCCAAATTGAACGGCAATATCACTACAGTTGGATGCATTTTTAGAAGTACGCGGCATTTTCTCCTCAAAGGCGGATGCACACAAGCCTGCACCAATGGGCGCGCACTCCAGACTGACGTCACTAACTGGACGGCCGGTGACCCCGTCTTCGGAGGCCGAGTGCAACATTGCCGAGTGCATGAGCGGGACTATTTCTTTAGCCGCGGGGACGATCGGTTGCCGCGCTTCGATCGCCTGGGCAGATCCTCTCCGGACTTCTTACGTCGTATCCGTCTATACACAATAAGTGTAGTGTTCGGAGCGTGCTTGTAATTCTTTGTGCAACATACTAAACGGCTCCTGTTTAAATCACTTGACTTTCTTTGATTTCGCGTTTGGGTGTCTTTTACAGTGACATCGTAGAAGTGCGTAATTATTTATTCATTCTCACCATACTACAGGCATAATGCAATATCAGGATAGGACGACGATATAAGCTGCGATAAAGAGAAAAAACAATAAATTTATAAAAGTATACAAAAATCAGGCAAAATACGAAACCGCAGGCAACAGAAATAAGTCATAAAAGTGGTTGTAACGTGCTTTTAAATGTATTCGGATATACGTCGTAGTTCAAAACTACGCATGTCGTCACCATTCTTCTCTTCACATGTATCATACGTGTGTATATCGCTTTCGTTTTTGTGACATAGTTGCATAGACATTTCACACTGTGCGCACCCTTGAATTCAATCCTTGCGCTTTTTTCATAGCCTGTGAACTGTGAATTGTTCATTAACATAAACAAACTGCATAAGGGGAGAGCTGTGACATTTTCGGCGCATAAACCTAGAAACTGCTCGAAAACGCACGTCCCATATAATCAAAATAAATACAAACTGACCGTCATCAAAGCACGATATTTACTTGCCCACTCAACTAAAGCTTCGTTTCACGCGTATTCCAACACGTACACGTTGCATCTCCGTACTGTTTTGCTTGATGGGTTATTCCGAGTTCTTTGCAAACTTGTTTTTCAGGTGCATTAGACACGCCCAGAAACAATCAGAACGTTTAACCAGTTTAACCGCCAGGCGAAGAGCCGTCCTTCCCCGTTTTACAGTTCCGTCCTATAGCACGCAATGCGGGCGGTCCAATTACTCATGCTCAGCCAGCGTCTTCCTCCCAGAGTACTCGCTTCAAGCGCTAGACAGTCGGGCATGCGCACAGCGGGCTGGGTAGCGCACTAACACACGGGTTCGCATCTGCGGCAGGCAGCGAGAAAAGGAGATAAGCGAAGGTGAAACCATCGCGTGCCAGCGATAAGCGAACCCGCATACTCAACAAAAGAATCTGTACACTGCGTACGACGAGCGTACAGTACGAGCCTCTGTACACCTTAATAATAATTGTTGCGGTTTTACGTCCCAAAACCACGATACGAGGGACGCCGCAGTGGAGGGCTCCGGAAATTTCGCCCATCTGGTGTTCTTTGACGTTCTTTAGCGTGCAATCTAAGTGAAGTGGCACCTAGCATTTCGCCTCCACCGACATGCGGCCGCCGAGGCCGGGATTCGATAATAATAATATCTCGGGTCTAACGTCCCAAAACCACGATATGATTATGAGAGACGCCGTAGTGGAGGGCTCCAGAAATTTCGACCACCTGGGGTTCTTTAACGAGCGACTAAATTAAGGTACACAGGCCCCAAAGACTTTCGCCTCATTCAGGCCGGAATTCGATGCCGCGACCTTCGGGTCACGTTGGCTCAGCGGTCGAGCACCGTAATCACTAAACCGCGCGCCGCGCCGGGTACCTTTGTACAACATGTACAATTTGTGTGTTTCTATTACGCCTGCTAAGCTGGATATGTTGTTTGATGTCGGGCATCTACATTAAGATTGCGGTGAATTGCCTTACGATGAACTGTCGTGCCCTGTGATGAATCTGAGTGAGTTAGGCAGAGGCATATCAGCACGCATATATTAGTTTGTTACATTATTTTAACCAACATAAGCAATCGTCATGTTCAACATGATGCAACATTTACACAACATTAGCCGACGCAAGTCAAAGTTAGCCAGCAGTTAGCCAGTGCTTGTACTGGGCGAGTAAACAAGGTAGGCTTCAGGCAAACAAATATTTTTTCACAAATAATTATTTCTCTAGATTATATATTTCGTGTCCATTCTAGTTTTATATGATTATCTGTGTGCCCTGTTTTACGGCGATACAGACCGTTCTTCTAATTATAGCTTATTATTATTATTATTTTTAATTTTGACTACAGCAACTGCTTCCTAATCCCTAGTATACAACCAACAAAATTTTGAGACTTTGCTGAGCTTTCGTGAGCCTTTGTTAACACGTGCTTATTTTCGATAGCTTATAAAAGCTTTCACTTTTATTGCTAAAGTGACAGACGGAGAAGTGCTGAAAATATTTGTTCTCCATGCGCGTGTCCAGTGTTTCTTAAGCGCTCTCGAAATGCACGAAAATTTGCCTATCCCGTCCCAGACACACACTGGCCCCCTCCCTTCCCACTACACTCCCCAGACATTCCGCACAAACACGCAACTGCATCGCGCCTCTCAGCAACAAGAAAGCGCGCGCAAAACTAAACACCAGTCAGCGCTGTCCTCGCGGCTATGCCTATACATATGAATGACCGAGTTAGCGATGATGGAACAGCGCAGTACACGAATTAGGAGCTCACTGGCGGTTTAGGGAATGAGCGATGGGAAAATAAACAGCCCCCGCACAAGTCAGCCACGTTGGTATTATTTCTCGTACAGTTATTGTGACGGATGAGCCGTTTCGGTGGCGATATGCGACAGCCAACGGTGGCGGGGAAGAACAAATAACGGGCATAAATGCAATTACTACGCGGTCAATTACCGGTTACGCCGCTCTAAGCCACGACGTATAGACGCAGTCGGGCAGACCATCGTGTACTACCGTTAAGCCACCTGTACAGTGTGTAGTGTATATAGCCTACTCGGCGCTTCACTCCTTTATAAATGCTATGTGACAGTGCTGGAGAAATCGTCAGAGGGAACATGTTTGGGTGACCTGTACGTCGTGCGCGGTTATTTGGGGCGTGCATGGGCATGCGCACACGGGGAGGGGGCGCACGCCTACAGGTGCCTGCTTTATCTTTCTTGTGACCTTAAATAAATATTTTCTTTCGAGAAGTGACTCCAATCGACATGAACGAGATCATTCGAAGCTCCTCCTCTTCAACTCCTCAGCGTATACGACCGCAGGTTATAACAAGAGGATAACGGTACTTCAGGTAAAATTCAAGCTCATCAGATGGTTCGACAGGTTTGGCGCACCACGCAGAGGAATCAAGTGAGTGTGGTTGCGACTTCGTCATGACCTCCCGGAAGTTTCATTTTAGCTCCTGTGCGGAGATCCGCGCGCATGCTTAACGTATAGTGCTTACGAAAGCTTTCGGGGAACACAGAGGCAGACGTCAAGTTTCAAGACTGGTGGCCGTGGTTATGACGTTGCCGTAGGCGGGGTCAGCCTGGCATACCTGAGCTACTCTTTCAGTTTGTTATGTCGTCACCGTGTATCGCTTAGACCGGTCTCTCGCAGAAAAGTAAAATGAATGCCGGACACCTCCTTGCGAACCATGCGTGCGCCTTCCGGGAAGACAAGATGTTCACTTTGATCGAGGGGAAACCTTTTCTTTCGTTTTCGTGTTGTTCAACGCCTGATCCTCTCAGGGCAAAACCACTCGCAGGACCAGGTGTAGTGGTCTATATCCCCTCCAACTTCATTTGACTCAGTACACAGTGGAGAAGGAGCACCCCTTAATTTGAATGACCATGCAAAGTGCAGGCTGATCTCTCGCTCTCATACTCTCATAGGTGCGCGCACGGTTCTCCATTAGGGGGAGCCGTGTATCACCACATTATCACCACCAATTGGTTGAATCCGAGAGATAAAAAGCTTCGCAATGAATGCAAAAATGAATATGAAGCGGTGACGCGCCGCTTACAACGGCCTACCTTTGGTCCCCGGCTTTCTGAGGATAGCGGGGGGAAGTAAACGGTTCCTCAAAGTGCAGCGTCAGTGGTCCTCAGCCGCCATTATAGTCAAAAACCTGCATGGCCATAACCCTGCACATTGCACAACGACGGAACAGGTCCGACTCAGTAAAAGTGTGAAAAAGACGTGGCGCTCCAACCCCCCCCCCCTCCCCTCCTCTCCTTGAGCAAGCCTATGTTAGCAGGGACTCTAGTACGGTAATGTAACATCTCTCTTGTGGTATACTCCTTCAAACAAGCCCTGCCGACTTTCATTAGCATCAATGAAATAGGCTGCCAAAAAGGAATCATAATAGCATTACACTGGATACCCTCGCATGTTGGTGTCAGCGGCAACGAAAGAGCGGATGCCCTAGCCAACGTAGAACAGACAGTAAGGGCTTCTGTCAATTAGCAACTACCAAAAAGAACCAGTTCGATTTGAGGAAACAGCTGCATCAGCCCGGCATTACAAGAGGACATAGCCACGCCGAGTCGAACCTAAAGATTCTCCTTTATTGCATAATTCTCGTTTATTACGTGAAATAAGCTTTGTTTCACCAAGTTAGAGAAATCATTATCAGCGAAATAAACCAAAAAACAGGAATGAAAGTCAAGGAGTCAACTCTGTTTGTTTCTTTCTTTGTGAGCATAGGCGTGCGCACAGGGGGGGGGGGGGGGGGGCAGGGGGGGACGCCCCCCCCCTAATCACCAAGAGGGGGGGGCGCGAAATTTGCCCCGTGCATTGACTTAGTAGGGTGCGGCCGGGGGCCGCTGCGATTAACCTTTGCCCCCCCCCCCCCAATGGGGAACCCTGCGCACGCCTATGTTTGTGAGCACACCCTCCTGTACCAGCCACGCCCTGCTCAGCACTGGCGTAGTCAGGGAGGGGGGGGGGGGGGGTTCAAGCCCCATCGAAATTTTTCAGTTTTGCATGTGTAGATACATATGCACGCACATATACAAACGCACGCACGAACATATTGAAGTATGATTGAAGCTCTCCCCCCCCCCCCCCCCTCCAAAAATAGTTTCTCGCTGCACAGCATGAATTGTCAGCTCGCGGATCGCCCTGAAAGCAGCCCTTCGTTTTGAAACACGCGCCGTCATGACAACCTACGGGCCTCCTTCGCGAAGCTCCGCCTTCCGCTCACGTCTTCTCTCTCCTTTCCAAAAACAACACCAGCAAAACGGCGGCAGGAATGCGAGTCTCCGAGGCGATGCTTCCGCGAACCTGTTATTTAAGTGTCAACGTTCTACGAGAGGTGGCGGTAGCCGTCAACCCGACGCCGTTCTCGGCCCGCTTTTTTTTTTAACCGTCGGCTTCCCCGCGGATATACTCGCCGTGCCGGAAAGCCCACTTCAGTTTCGCGTGGCATTTTAATGCGCGGGTCGGATTACTTTTGTTTTGTAAATGTGGAGCATAATTTTGAGAATTACAATGACTTCGAAGCGATGCAATCCTTCGGTCAAATAGGAGATTAGGATATTTGACCGAAAGATTGCATCGCTTGGCAGTATCGAAGTAAAGGTCACGAATCGACTAAAGCTTTCTTGTTTTGTTCATGGCATGCGAGGTGCTGGTTCAGTGGAGCGTAAATTAATGCGAACCAAATTAGAAAGTGGGAGAAAACAGGCCCGCCCGTGTAAGTGGTGTTTAGATGGCATTACTAAGGCCAGAGGAAGGTGTATTGATGAGCTTTAAAGCTTTTAATAAAAAGATCTCTTCGGCGTTCATGTACTCGTCGTGTAGTTGGGAGTCGTCAGTACGGTACTTATTAACGACAGCTCCAGATTGTCTTTACAGCCCCAGGGGCTGTCGTGCCTGGGGCTGAAATGAGCAACGAGCGACGTTTCGAACAAAACAACGAAACAATTCAGGATCCCTTGCCCTACCGGGAAAATGGGGACAAGCGAAGCTTTGCACGTGCGTGCCTGACGGGCACTTCTTTCTTTCTTTCTTTCTTTCTTTCTTTCTTTCTTTCTTTCTTTCTTTCTTCTTT
>NC_051181.1:101481373-101501780 GCF_013339695.2 Rhipicephalus sanguineus
AAAAAAAATACAGTTACCAAGCTGCCCACACGATTTTTATAATAAGACTCGGACATCAAAAAAAAAAAAAAGGCACTGGGTCGCGGTATCATTTAGTGAAACGCGATATGGAAACGCGAGCGCTGGGGGTGATCACATTAGACTGCCGTGATCTCGCTCCGATAGGATGACGATAAATATAATAACTAATGATTTCCTCGAAACCCGGAAAACATTTTTCATCTCTTTTTAAGTAGCATGCATCGGTCGTATATAGCGACAGATTGCCGAGCGAACGTGCAATACCTGATTACGCAACGATGCCGACATAATGATCCGTGAAATGGATGACGTTGCAATTACCAGCCCCTGCCTCGAAAAAATTCCCACCGTGGTGAAAAGAAAGAAAGAAAGAAAGAAAGAAAGAAAGAAAGAAGAAAAGAAGAAAGAAAGCAAGAAAGAAAGAAGAAAGAAAGAAAGAAAGAAAGAAAGAAAGAAAGAAAGAAAGAAAGAAAGAAAGAAAGAAAGAAAGAAAGAAAGAAAGAGTGCAACGAAAAGAGGACACCCAAAGTAGGGGAGATTGTAGTAAAGAAAAGACATTAAAAACTGCGGAGAGTTGGATCAACGCTTTATTATTATTTATTGCGATAATGAAAAAGCACAAGAAGATAGAAGTAAGCGTAACTAGCTCGGTCATCACCATTTAAGAGTTTGAGAGTGAAAGAGAGATAGTATGAGCTTTAATGACAGGGATGGTTCACTGCCCTTGGCAGGGGTGGTGGTGGGCGGTTCATGGTACCTAGTCCCTCAATAGCCGCAAAAAGTTTTGAAAGACTATGATGGTACTAAAGAAAAGAGGTTGTGCTGGTCGTGCCAGTGGCCATGGCTGCGCATTGGTCCACGAAAAGGTCCCCTTTATGAAGGACAAAATAACAGTGGAAGTGACGGCGTCTAGAACAGCCATAGCTTCAGAAATTAAGCAAAGATGGGCGAGGATCGCAATCGGCGAAAAACTATGGCGAAAACCATAGTTTTTCTTCTTTCTCTTCGCAGTCGATTGTGATGTGATGACGTCATAACGTGACGTCACGTTATGTGACGTCATAGTGGCGTCATGATGGCGTCGCAGTGCAAATATTGACTATCTGTGACGTCGCGACCACGTCATCACGTTATGACGATTTTCTGCGTCACTTCGCGTTGACGCCGTCGCCGATGGTCACTGTTCACGTTTGATGAGGTATTAAAGGCTTTCGTCTTAAAGATAGCTCTAATTTCGCTGCGTGTGAATTACGCAAGCTGAGGCGACCTACCGTCCACGTATGGAATTGCTTTTCTAAACTATACTATTGGGAGCTGCGCGTGCTCACTGATGCAATATTTGTTTCTTTTTCTTTTAACAGCGGACTGGAAAAACCAATTGGCGGGTATGCACCACAGGAATTTGGCAAGCCCCAGTACAGAGTGCAAGCATTTATGGGAACCATATGAATGCGTTGCTAATAGGAAAGGGAAGTGAGGGTAAGGAGGAGGGAAAGGAGGGGAGAAAGGAGGAGGTGAGAGGGTAAAGCGAAGCATATCCTTGCACAGTATATTACATGCAAGGGCCGATGGGAAAGGGAAGTGACGGTGAGGGTGAGTGATGTGAGGATGAGGGGAGAGGGTGAAGTATAGCATAGCCTTGTATAGTATGGTGTAGCGAGGGGGTGGGGAAGGGAAGTGAGGGGTGAGGAGGAGTGATATGAGGGTTAGGAGGAGGAAAAACACAGACCTCTCTGGACTTTTTGCTCAACACCAAAGACGCTGACAACGGAATTTCTGCGAGACGATTGAGCTCTTTAACGCTATCGCGATTAATAATAATAATAATAATAATAATAATAATAATAATAATAATAATAATAATAATAATAATAATAATAATAATAATAATAATAACCACGCGCGGTCAGAACGGACGATGCGTGCTGTAGCAGCACCTGCCGAAGAGTGGCCGCGCAGTGCTTGCGAGGCTGCGAAGCGGCGACCGATAGTGAGCACGGGGAAAAAAAAAAAAAGGCTGCATTCTCTGGTCTGGCCGCCGCAGTCCACAAAAGAAGGTAACAAAAAAAAAGCACCTTCCTTTGTAACGACGAAGCAAGACTTATGCTATATACAGCAGTGCACATGTTAAAAAAAAAAAAGACCGATGTGCCTTGGCGTGAAGAAAATAACCGTATGTAGTTTTCTTTCCCTTTTTTTTTTTTCGGGCTTTTCTTTCTCTCTCTCTCTCTCTGTCTTCGTTTCGGAAACTTAACACCGGCAGGGGCGTGACCACGGGACCGGCCCATCGAGAGTTAATTGCTCGATGCATGCTTCACTAGAAGCCGTCTTGTACGTTTTACTTTTAATTTTGTGCGCTTAGCGAAGCCTCGCGTTAAAAAAAGTTTGCCTATAGCCCGCTGGCTCGTCGGCAAACCGCGATTAAAAGAATACAAGGGATGAAAGCCAGCGACGGTCCGGGCTTGTAGAACCGGACACGGCCATCGAAATAAAGAAGGAACACACAAAAGAAAGAAAAAAAAAGAAAGAAAGAAGGCGGAAACCGCACGTTGTGTTGAACGCCTTCTCGACCGAAGCCCGGCGTAGCGAGCAACGTGACGTCATTAATTCGCTCGTTCGTCCGAAGCAGGACAGCCCCGCCCCCTCGCGTTTCGTGTTTCGAGCTGTTCCTTTCTTTTTATATATATATAGCTTACAGAGTACTGAGGCTACCTTCAAGAGTATAGTGTGCGGTGTAAAACGCCCTTGTGCGACGCGCTGAGGAGCCGACTCTATACCGGGTGCCGCGCGGACCGATAATTAATCGACGAACACGGAGCAGGAAGAGAAAACAAGTGTTCGAGAGAACATCAAGAGTCAGTCTGAAAGCATACTGCCGTTCGAATCTGTGCGGTAAAGCTGCTGGTGTTTCTTGAGGTCGACAAGACTCAACAATATCCCTGTAAAAAGGTCACACGGTGGACGACTGGAAGGTGAAAGCCATCTTCGTTTTCTTCTCAGTCGACTGTATCGATCCCGCCCCAAAGCTTTCCGCACCCAACGTAGTTTCACACAGCCACCGAGATCGGAGGAATCCGCCTCTTTCATTCTCCTGTGCTGCCCTCTGCCGTTTTGGTAGGGGTTTGGTAGGGGCCGGGACAACCGGTATTGCCAGAAGCAAAGCCTCCGAGATGAAGAGACGTTTCGCGACTTTGCCACTAGGGGAGAGCGCATGCGCAGGGGCGTCGTGAAAAAGACGGATTGGAAGCTTTCTACACCTCACGTGCATTTGCAGCACCTCCGTAATCGGCGTACCTTTGACCAAGCGACGATGTCGCGCGATGACACCATATTAACGACATGATGACGTCACTAATACTGGTGACCCGTCGTGACGTCGCAAGATGATGTCACAAATTTTGGTGACATACCGTGACGTCCCATGATGACATCATCGTATGATGATATTTTGCATCGCTGGTGTGGACGACGCCGACGGCTGTGTGGTGTATTAGTGTGTCTACGTGTGATTACCATATTTACCACAGTTGTCACCTGGAGCAGAAAGTCGGGCGATCAACTAGGCTAACATGCAGCTCCATCATCTCAACAAAACTTTCAGACAGACAGACAGACAGACAGACAGACAGACAGACAGACAGACAGACAGACAGACATAGATAGATAGATAGATAGATAGATAGATAGATAGATAGATAGATAGATAGATAGATAGATAGATAGATAGATAGATAGATAGATAGATAGATAGATAGATAGATAGATAGATAGATAGATAGATAGATAGATAGATAGATAGATAGAAGTTCTGGCCCCACTGTATCATTCAAACAGCCGTCAAACTAGAAATTCTCACAAACTCATTCGTTCACCCAGCTGAGTCACCACGCCGCTCCATCTCTCGTGAGATTACTGGTAGACTCATGCGTGAGCATAAGACAGACCGCTCGGTAGTAACAAGATAGCGCTGAATCACTCATTCATACATGGTGTCTCTTTCGCCTTGTCCGAATCCGTCCTGCGGCTCGTTCTCGTGTTCCAAGTACAGGCTTTATTAGCGCAGTCCAAGTCACAATAAAAATCACACCATCTCCCGCTAAAGGGGGCCATGAGGCGATACGAAGCAGTGTTTCGGCATGTAGAGCCCGCGTTTCAGAGGTGGAGTGGTGAGGGGGAAAGGGGAAGTGGAGAGGGGGTGGGAGAGGGAAGGGGAGAGGTGATGTGGAGAGGGGGAAAGGGAGAGGGGGAGGGGAAAGGGAAGGATGAGAGGGAAGGGAGAGGGGAAAGGGGAGAGGATTTGCGCATGCGCAGTAAGGGTGGTCACGCCGCACACCACCACCACCACCACCGGATTGAACTCCGCTATAAGATGCTTCACATCTAAAACAGGAAGGCGGGCCAGTTGGTTTGATTCCACTGAGGAACTGTTTATGCACAATAAACAAGGACAAAGCAAAAATCGACACGTAGACTTGGGATTGCATTACAACACGTTGAGTAGTTTCCGGGCTTTCCTTGCAGCAGTGCCGCTTCGAAGCGACCTCCCATGGGGAGTAGTAACAACAACGTATACCGGGCGTGGCCTCAACGATAGGGGTGGGAACGACTGGGGCAGCTTTTTGGCTTTGCTGACCAACTTGGATGACACCGGTGGCAGCATGTATACGTGTTCGCACTGATAAGTTATCCGTGCGCTTCCTTCAGACAATGAAGATAAATAATTTATACAAAGATCATCTCTGCAGCACCTACTGCGCTTTAATGGAAACAAAAATTAAAAGAAAACAATAAATTAACCTAGACTCATAAATTATACTATCAAAACTGTAGTGTCCTTAATTTCACCGCCATAGGTCTATTGATAGATCAGAAAATCAATGTCAAAAGTTGCACTTTTAAATTTCCCGCCGAAATCTCCGATGGTGACGTCACGGATATCAAAGTGTTCTTTTTTTTTTTTTTGCTCTGGTCACATTGTGGTATATTAGACCCCAGGTTCCCTCAGAAGACAATATACTTAATTTTTACCGATTAGGGACTACGTAGGCCCTAGCAGACGACATCAAGATCTGTGACGTCACGGCGATTGGTGCGGAAGCACCAAGGGGGCGTCGCCACCTGTATTTCCTTTTTTTGTGTGTTTTCTCGTTTACTGAGCTTCTCCTGGCAAGCGTAGTGTTTTTGGTATCGTTAAAACGTAATTTACTAATAAAAGAAAAATAGTCTTTCTCTTTAGTGTCTCTTGCTAAACTCAGCGCTTCAGAAGTGCAAGCTCTATTATACTACCGAATGTGTGCCGTAGTACTCACCCCCTGTACTCCTCAACTCCTGAAGCGTGGGGCTTGTTTTTGCCTCCTCGTGTATGTCACGACGTGCCCATTATCGCAGATGACGCTCCGTTGGCCATCGATCACTCGACAGCGCCGTGACCGCCCGGCTCTCTCCGTTTCATTGAATTCTGTGTTATAACTCCAGCGGTAAAATTACAGAACAAACTCCCTCTAGCGAATTCACGTACAACTTCGTGAGCGGCCACTTAATGCGTGCACCGAGTGATAAAAAAAGTATCAAAGCGTGCGTTCGAAACGAAACTGTGGTACCCAGAGAGAAAATAATGTAATGAATAATAAAAAAAAAAACGTGTAGAAACGTACGAGAGCGGCGTTGGTGGGGTGACGGAAAGGTTCGGTGGTATTTCGACGTGCGAGTGTGTGGCCGACTGGTGCCGCTACGGCACGTTGCACGCGGCTGGCTGGAGTGGGCGTTGCATCGCGCTTAGCGTTTAATCAATGAGCAGTCCTCTCCGACGCGCTCCTTCTCCCCACTTGGCGATGATTAACTATATGCGCTCCTTTGTGGGCACAGGCACGGCGCAGGCAGCATGCATACAGCGAACGGCCTGCAGAGGTTTCCAGCGCTATGCACTCAATGCTATATATATATATATATATATATATATATATATATATATATATATATATATATATATATATATATATATATATATATATATATATATCTTTCAATGTGCAGCTGCCTCGAGCCCGCTCACACCCTAACGGGGTGGTGCGCATGGAGATGACATGGTTCACTTTCGTTCTTGCTTACTTTTACATATATATAATCGCTAATGGCGCTGACGATCGAGAAATCGAAATCGAACACTGGGGCTGGGGTGCGCGTGCCCACAGCTGAAGCGACTCCTCCCTGTACACCCCCCCCCCTCCCCCACTTCACTTTTAGGGGCGAAGCACCTTAAAGGGGCCCTGCAACACTTTTCGAGCAGGGTCAAAAAGCGCTGCCAATCGGTAGTCGAGGCTCCCGAGAACACGCGAGCCAAATTATTATAGCGAAGCGAGCGGCCTGGAATTTACAATAAATTCTCAAAGTCAGCTGAAAATCGCTCCCTCTTCTCTCGACAAATGATGTATTAGTCCGCAATATATGACGCGATTGTCGGCAGTTCCACCATTGGCTGATGTTATAATCACGATAACACCCTCATTACTAACTTCGTTGTTAATTTTGAGTTCAATAAGTAGATAATATGTATGTTTATATTGTGTTATGCCGTTAAAACAGCGAACAAACATTAATATTAGCACTTCCGCTCTCACCGACAGCTCGTCTGCTCGTAGTTGCGTGGTTGCGTTTTCTTCACCATGTGCAGTGCCGAAATCGTGAATATTTCTGTGCTTTTGACCATCGCCAGTTGGCGCTGAGAGTGGCAGCCGTTCGAGTGTCAATTGTCTCGTCAGCTGGAAACTGCATCGTCGGCACGTTCTCACGACCGACCGAGGCAGCGGTGCAGCATTTCTCCGATATACTATGCTGGCGCCGGCTAGCTTAGGATACCTGTGTTCGCTGTATGGCAAGAGTCCCGTTCGCTGTCTGTTCAGTATGTCATCGAGCCGTACCTCGACGTATCCTCCCCGTAGTCTCAGGTTCCCGAGAAACCGCGACACAGCAACCAAGCAGACTCGCATTTTCACGGTAGCTGCAGACAGCCGGGGGATGGGTCCGCGCCGGCCCGATGCCCCACGATCCTTTCTTCTAGTCTTTAGTTCTTTGTTGTCAGCCCGCACTCGCTGTGCGCCCGCATTCGAAGAGCAAACAGCATCGAAGTACCGCCACTGGGAGAAGGGTGCACGCAGCTTTGCCGTGTTGAATACGATTCAAGCGCGAGCATTGCGACGAGGCGGTTTTACGGAGTGTGGGTCGAAACCCATCTCAGCTGTCATTCGTTCCAAAAGCGCACGCAAGTTTGCGTCCATGGTTGGCAGAGCGATGAAAACACTACGGCAGTTCGAGGTGCACACCCAACATTACCAAACCGACTCGCACTTTTCAAGCACGCGCGATACACGGTGCGATGAGCTCCGCCGCTCGACGACGACCGCGCGAGCCGACCGGAAGTGGCGCCACAGACCACGTGGTTGCGCCGAGACGCCAGAGAGAAAAAAATGAAGAAAAAAACTCTTCGGCGCCTCCTCGCACCTCCGCCCTCCCTCCCTTCATGCCCCGCGCAGCTTTCCGCGCGCTCGCGGCGTTGAGTTGAGGGAGAAAGCTGCGGAACGTGATCTCTATAATTTGGTAACGCCACTTATACTTGACGGATTCGAAAAATTTTTGCGGCATATGACTCGTGAAGAGTCATACGTCAGTAATGAGACTATTCCAATATAACTAAGAGAGGTGTTGCAGGGCCCTTTTAAGGCCGAGGCTTGTCCGTCCATCCGTTCGGCGTCCGTGTCCGTGCTTACACAGCACCGTGTAAAATCGAAACATCAGGCTTAACAACAGACTAATATCAATCATAATTGTGACAGAACAATATAAAACACCTGCAAGCACAAACCCTTTATACTAGTCGGCGACTTCAACGGGCACATTATGGACCTTAGCACCTCGCTTTGTCGTCGACTCTCACTGTCCGCTGTCACGGTATATAGAAAACCGTTGCTATAGTCGAAACATATATGTGCGTATGTGAATAAAAAAAGGTTTACAATAGACGAACATCAATCACAATTGTGACAGAACAATATAAAACACCTGCAAGCCCAAACCCTTTATACTAGTCGGCGACTTCAACGTAGACGTTATGGACCTTAGGACATAGTTTGGTCGTTGACTCTTTATACCACTTTATATCACTAAATTTACATTATATGGGGCAACGCACGGGTAACGTACGGTTTCTCATCCATACTATACCCAGATCTTCGCCCACTCGTCATGATTCACTTCGAGGAGATGCGTGGATTTTTTCATCTGCAGTTCTGCGTTTAACACCGCGTGGCCCAATTTTGGGCGTACTCGAGGAGCTGAAGATAAGGCTGCTGGCAGATAGGGAAAGCTCACCGATGACGAAGGCATATATATCAGCACGAAAGTTATGTTCAGTAAAAGTTATGCGCGCGAGATATAAGTTGCCGTTGCAGAGTCGGCACTGCTGAGTTCAAGGTTCCCGTGCACCGAAATAGCCGTATAAGTTCTCCTTGCGAAAGTGTCTGTCGGATTGTTTATCGTTCGCTTCGAACACTGTAAGCTAACTTCTATTTCACTGTGTACTTTTTTATGGGAGCGCCTCGTATCAGCACATGCACGCTTGGCGCTTCCAGCGATCCCTCTGGACATATGCAAGTCACCAATACAGACCTCTATACAAAACTGATTCATCGTGTGACTTTTATATGCCGCGAGACCAAGATCAAACATGCCTACACCGCATAAGACTAAACGTCGCGTATACAAACTAGTGCTTGCAAATATCCGCAAAACCGGTTATTCGGTTTAACCGGAGCAAAGCGAATCCGGTCTTGAAAGCCGGATATCCGGTTATCCGGATTTAAAGAAACGGATATTTCGCTTATCCGGTTTCAAGAAATGCGAAGCCGAATATTCGAATATTCGGAAACAAAATATTTGGTGTCCCTAAAGGTCGAGTTCGTTGTTATCATGACGTGCGATTTCCTTCCTATTGGCATATGTTTCCTTCAAAATACATAATGTACAAAGGTGCAAACGTGCTCATCGTTTCTTAGCCACTTCACGCAATCCCTATGTGGCTCATAATAGCTCACTGAAATGCTACTAAGCACATCATCACTATAGTGGCTAACATTAACCAAACCGTTTCTCATTCACGCATGCACATTATTTTGTTTCCGAATATTCGAATATTCGGCCTCAGAGTAATAAATGGCGCCACTACCACTCAGTCAAATCAGTCAAATAGCGTGATCACTAGTGACTCATTCGACGTCATCACGCTCCTTAACTACGCATACATTTTCGAAATATCCCGACATGTATATCAAACGATCTGTCTTTCAGAGGTCAATAATCCAATCACTAGCACAATGCAAAGTGACGCTATCACAAGTGACTCATGTGACGTCACCACTCTTTAGAACCATGAATGCACTATCGCAACCTGACGACATGCATATCGAATGAAATGTATTTGAAGCGGTAATAACCTGATCGATATTACTATGGTAAGTGACGCTATCACTAGTGACTCACATGACGCCACCACTCTTCACAACCATGAGTGCAATATCGCAGCCTGCTGACATGCATATCAAACGAGATGTCTTTCAAGGGGTAATAAGCTGATCACTAGCAATAGGTCAAGTGGCATTCTCACTAGTGACTCACGTGACGTCACCACCATTGACAATAATGAATCCACTATCGCAACCTGCCGACATGCATATCAAACGAAATGTCTTTCGAAGGGTAATAACCTGATCGCTATTACGATGTCAAGTGACGCTATCACTAGTGACTCACATGAAGTCATCACTTTTTCGCAATCGTGAATGCATTTCGCAACCTGCCGACATGCATATCAAACGAAATGTTTTTCAAGGGATAAAAACTTGGTCGCCATTACGATGTCAAGTGACGCTATCAGTAGTGACTCACGTGACGTCAGCACCCTGCACGACCGTTACTGAACTGTAGCGACCTACCGACATGCATATCAAACGAAATGTCTTTCGAAGGGTAATAATCAGATCGCTGTTACGATGTCAAGTGACGCTATCACTAGTGACTCACATGAAGTCGTCACTTTTCACAATCGTGAATGCACTTTCGCAACCTGCCGACATGCATATCAAACGAAATGTATTTCGAAGGGTAATAACCTGATCGCTATTACGATGTCAAGTGAGGCTATTACTAGTGACTCACATGAAGTCATCACTTTTCACAATGGTGATTGCACTTTCGCAACCTGCCGACATGCATATCAAATGAAATGTATTTCGAAGGGTAATAACCTGATTGCTATTACGATGTCAAGTGACGCCGTCACTAGTGACTCACGTGACGTCAGCACCCTGCACAACCGTTAATGAACTGTAGCGACCTACCGACATGCATATCAAACGAAATGTCTTTCGAAGGGTAATAATCAGATCGCTGTTACGATGTCAAGTGACGCTGTCTCTAGTGACTCACATGAAGTCATCACTTTTCACAATCGTGAATGCACTTTCGCAACCTGCCGACATGCATATCAAACGAAATGTATTTCGAAGGGTAATAACCTGATCGCTATTACGATGTCAAGTGACGCTATCACTAGTGACTCACGTAACGTCAGCACCCTGCACGACCGTTACTGAACTGTAGCGACCTACCGACATACATATCAAACGAAATGTCTTTCGACGGGTAATAATCAGATCGCTGTTACGATGTCAAGTGACGCCATCACTAGTGACTCACGTGACGTCAGCACCCTGCACGACCGTTACTGAACTGTAGCGACCTACCGACATGCATATCAAACGAAATGTCTTTCGAAGGGTAATAATCAGATCGCTGTTACGATGTCAAGTGACGCTATCACTAGTGACTCACATGAAGTCGTCACTTTTCACAATCGTGAATGCACTTTCGCAACCTGCCGACATGCATATCAAACGAAATGTATTTCAAAGGGTAATAACCTGATCGCTATTACGATGTCAAGTGAGGCTATCACTAGTGACTCACATGAAGTCATCACTTTTCACAATGGTGATTGCACTTTCGCAACCTGCCGACATGCATATCAAATGAAATGTATTTCGAAGGGTAATAACCTGATTGCTATTACGATGTCAAGTGACGCCGTCACTAGTGACTCACGTGACGTCAGCACCCTGCACAACCGTTAATGAACTGTAGCGACCTACCGACATGCATATCAAACGAAATGTCTTTCGAAGGGTAATAATCAGATCGCTGTTACGATGTCAAGTGACGCTATCTCTAGTGACTCACATGAAGTCATCACTTTTCACAATCGTGAATGCACTTTCGCAACCTGCCGACATGCATATCAAACGAAATGTATTTCGAAGGGTAATAACCTGATCGCTATTACGATGTCAGGTGACGCTATCACTAGTGACTCACGTGACGTCACCACCCTGCACGAACGTGAATGCACTTTCGCAACCTACCGACATGCATATCAAACGAAATGTCTTTCGAAGGGTAATAATCAGATCACTGTTACGATGTCAAGCGACGCTATCACTAGTGACTCACATGAAGTCATCACTTTTCACAATCGTGAATGCACTTTCGCAACCTGCCGACATGCATATCAAACGAAATGTATTTCGAAGGGTAATAACCTGATCGCTATCACGATGTCAAGTGACGCTATCACTAGTGACTCACATGAAGTCATCACTTTTCACAATCGTGAATGCACTTTCGCAACCTGCCGACATGCATATCAAACGAAATGTATTTCGAAGTGTAATAACCCAACCGCTATTACGATGTCAAGTGAAGCTATCACTAGTGACTCATATGAAGTCACCACTTTTCACAATCGTGAATGCACTTCGCAACCTGCCGACATGCATATCCAACGAAATGTCTTTCGAAGGGTAATAACCAGATCGCTATTACGATGTCAATTGACGCTATCACTAGTGACTTACATGAATTCATCACTTCACAATCGTGAATGCACTTCGCAACCTGCTGACATGCATATCAAACGAAATGTCTTTCGAAGGGTAATAACCTGATCGCTATTGCGATGTCAAGTGAAGCTATCTATCACTAGTGACTCACATGAAGTCATCACTTTTCACAATCGTGAATGCACTTTCGCAACCTGCCGACATGCATATCAAACGAAATGTTTTTCAAGGGGTGATAACACGAGCGACTTCCAGTTCCTTTGTAATAGCAGATACACGCCAATCTCCCTTCACTGTCATGAGAAGTATAGAAACATGTCGGCATTTTTTTCGTCTTCAGACGCGACATAAAAACCACCCATTGGCTCTAGATATATTGCAAAGGAATAGAAGCCATGTTCATAAAGAAATCAAGGAAAGAGGCAGTATATTGCCAAGAAATGAATTTTTTAACTCTGACGTTGACTATCCTCCATGGCTACTTCAGCTACCAAAGGTCGAAGTGTCAGTGGACGGCATAATCAGAAAAAAATGAAATGTTCATTCTAGCCGCCCAACAACTAGCGCTCTACCAGATACATATGCGATATCCGGACTACATACATGTCTATACAGATGGCTCCAGTTTACCAAAATCTTCAGCTTCAGCATTTATTATACCGCACCTCAAGGTACAAGGTTCATTTAAATTATCTCGCGTTACATCGTCTACAACAGCTGAACTATTCGCTATTCTAAGTGCTATAACATTTATCAATTCTGTAAAAGATGCTCAGAAATATGTAATTTTCAGTGATTGGCAGGCGGCACTAACGTCACTCTGTAGCACAAAAGCAGAAACAATTAATAATAGTCTGATCTACGAGACACTTAAAGAGCTCACGAAGGCCGATCAAAAGCATCATGAAATATTGTTGGAGTGGATACCGGGACATTGCAACATTCCTGGCAATACAGCAGCTGATGAAGCAGCACGACAAGCACGCCGCAAAAAAAATATCGTTTCTATCCGAACATTGAAATATGAATTGCGAAGCATTTTAAAGACACAATCTTTCAATATGTGTAGAAATGCGTGGTTCGATGAAAACTCTAAAAGCTTTGATTTATAATGTAGATCCACTTATCGAATTTGAAATTCCGTTGTCTTTAGACAGAAGTGTGGAAACCCTTATTCACCGATTAAGGCTAGGAACTGCCTACACCAAGCATTTTTTACACAAAATTGGCCGCGCTGAAACTCCTGAATGTGATTGTGGATTCGTAGATGAATACATATATCACCTCCTTCTAGAATGCCCACAGCACGACGCACCAAGACGCCGACTTCAATCATCGTTAATAACATTAGACCGCAGACCACTAATTTTTAGGAAACTTTTGGGCCCGTGGCCAACAAGAGGCTTACAGAAGTGTGCTTTAAAAGCATTGAAAATTTTTCTTGAAGGGATGTGGCATCCTTGGCCATTACTAGCGCATTTAAGCTTTGTTTTGTGTTAACGGCAGAGTGTATATTTAGGTATGTTGACTATTTTTGTCTTGGATATGTTATGCAACAGTTGCTGTTCTTTTTTTAACATCACCGTGTGTACACATGTATGTGATTGTTGAATATGTTGTTTTGACTGTTATTTTATGTCTTGACTGTTACGCTAAGTTGTATATTGTATGTACTACGGGTTAATTGTGATTAGAAATTTGGACACTAGGTACTTTATGATTATGAACCCTATGTACTCCAAGACCTAAGGAGTAGCCGGCGCCTTACTTGTGCGCCAACATCTCCTTACATTATGTCAATAATAAAAAAAAACTTGATCGCCATTACGATGTCAATGACGCTATCACTAGTGACTCTCACGACGCCATCAATTTTCACAATCGTGAATGCACTTTCGCAACCTGCCGATATGCATATCAAACGAAATGTATTTCTAAGGGTAATAACCTGATCGCTATTACGATGTGAAGTGACGCTGTCGCTGGTGACTCGCGTGGCGTCACCACTCTTCGTAACCATAAATGCACTGTGTCAAGTGACGTTAGCACTAGTGACTGCCGTGACATCCCCATGACTCTCAAGTACGTCTGTAATATTTCAACCTGCTGACATGCATATCAAACGAAATGTCTTTCCAGCAAGGGGCAACTGGATGGTTTTGTAGCGTTAGCTACACTTGCCTAGCCGGAGCCGATTTCGCGTGGATCCTCATGAGCCGTGCTGCGCATGCGCGAGAATCAGTGATGTCACACAGCTGGCTCACCGGAGCCGGCATCTCACGCGCTCTCCGCCACCACCGCGCGCGGCTCGCCGCTGCTGGTCTGCGCGTTCGGGAGGAGTGGCGTCGTAGCCGCGGCAGAAACACTGGCGCCGGCGCGCGCGCAGACTCCGCCACCGCCACGCGCGACTCGCCACTGCTGGTCTGGGCATTCGAGAGGAGTGACGTCGTAGCCATGGCATACACACTGGCTGCGGCGTGCGCGCAGCTATTCGCCTTCGCTGTGCAGTCGCCGTGTGACACCGCGCTGGAGCCGCTTGATAGCGCCTCTGACCGGCGTTTGCAGGTGGGTAGCGCCATGGAGAAGGAGAACGCGAATGCTGCTCAACGGCGCAGGAGAGCCGAGAAGCTTATCTAATCGGATCCCGAAGCAGTTGCCTGACAATTAGCGGTTCAGCGTACGAAGAATGAACAGAAGAAGGCTAATAATCCTAGACAGTCTGGAAAGCTAAGAACAATCAGCTGAACCTTTGCTAACGCTACGTACACCCTGGCGTAGCCGAGCTAAGCCAGTGCAAATTTTTAAAAATTTTTGGGAGACCAATGATTCACAGTGTGTTAGTCTCGCGTAAGCATGCACCCTAGTATTATACCATCAACAGAAATTGTTTTCAAGCATCACAAATTGCAAAATATTTGTGACGTCTTGAGCATGCCATGATGACGTAACACAATGCCGAATACAATGTATTGTAAGTAGTAAACTTCAACGTATTTGCAGGGAACGTTGCGGACTAAAAAGTCATCAAAGATTTACATAACTGCGAAAAAATATTTGATTGCAAGCATGCAATTACACCAAAATTTGGCATCGTTCTTATGTGCCAAATATCATGTGCAGCGCGTGCGCGCCTTAACCTTCTCAGGTCTGATGACCGTCCACGCCATTCCGGCTCTTCAATCAATTTCTATAAACTAGTGGGATGTTCAGAGCATGAAAAATTCACTTTGTGTTTTGATATAGCAGACGCTAAAGTAGAACCTTCATGTATGCAGGTGCAGAGTGTAGCACTCTTCCTTCTCATAAAATAATAAATTATACGCAAGTGACTTTGTAAGTTCACCTGTGCGTAAATTCACCTATGCATAAATTCAGCATATGTCGCCATAGGCTAGTATGTTTATGCGTGCTGCCGGTTTTTGTGACAACTGGACCAGGGGCGTAGCCAGGTGGTTGGGGGTTTCAAACCGTGCCGAAAATTTTCAGTTTTGCTTGCGTATATTAAACGCACACATACAAACGCACGCATGAACATGCACAAAATATGGTTGAACAACACACCCCCCCCTGAAAAATATTTCTGGCTACGCCCCTGAACTCGACGCATGCAAAAGACACTGAACGGGCGCTTTTCGTCGGCTGTAACGATTCAATACTGGAGACCGAATTTATGCGAATTTTTCTAAACCTGACAAAAATAACACGGTTAAACAATATTCAGTCCTATCCGCATGCAACATACACTATATCGCCAACGGTTATTTACATATTCACTTCCGAGCTTATTGTCAAAAGCACTGAAACAAGGTACCCAAGTATTAGAACTGAAAACGCAAATCCTATGCCTTCAGTGTTAATGATACGGAGTAAAATATACAGGACTACCGACTGAGATATTGATGGCAGTGTTCTCTTCCTGATACGGCGCAAACAGATTTGGCACTTGTACTGACTGCGACGCTGCGCAATTTAATATGCGCCAGCCGTATATTAAATTGAGGCGTGCCTTTCAGTTATGAGATGTGATCTGTTCGAGACAAGCAATGTATTTAACCTCGCAATTTTTATAACACAGCCAAAAACCAACAGCTTGCTTTTCAGTGAGTGAGTTAGACGAAGCTGCGCTATTTTCTTGTCTGTCTTCCATCTGCCCCTAACAGCAATGAAGGCAGACGACAGAAAATCTTCTGCATTTGTACTTATGAACAGACGGGACAGACGACAGAAAAGGGGCAGACGACAGAACAGCTTCCAGTTGGAATCGGAGAGTGACACGAAGCTGCGTTGAGGTCCTGTCTGTCTGCTGTCTGCCCACATCGGACGTAGAAGGGACGCTTATCAAGCTGGCTTCTTGTTAGCGATTACTTTAGCGAGTGGTGCATTATATATGGTTCAAACAGTTTTATCAGCTTCGAAGGAAGGAAGAAGTGAAGGAGGAATAGCGCTGGCGACAAAGCACAGTGGCGTGCGGCACCGTGTGGTCACCAGCGATGGGCAGATTGCGGAGCTGGGTATGGCAACATGCCGAAAGATCGTTGGACGGTAGCACGGCCAAATGTGCCGTTTGCAATGAGGAATTTCACATCAATATGTCAACATCGTCTCTCGCTGTGCACCTTCTGAATGAACATGGACTTCAAAAGAAGCCATCCAAGCGCTGCTCGTAAGTAGAAAATTGTACTTGGGAAGCTGTTGAAGTGCGGTTTCAGGACATCTCTTAATGTTATTCGAGCACGCCTTGTAAAACCTTGAACGTTTCTTCAGTAATTCATATATTTCGATGAATTGCCACCATCACTTTAAAGAATTTTATCGTACTTCTGAAGACTCCGTTCGCAGATGGGAGGCATGTTTTAAATACCTGTATAGCACATGAAGCTTACACCGTTATCAAACGGTTATTTTGATCGCGATCGGGTGTGATTAAAAATATAATTTCTTGATCATGTTGGCTTCATTATGCAACTTACTAAAATGGAAAACTGAGCTAGTTGGCATCGATTCATGCTAAGGACTGTGCAGCTCTCACAAAAAGGACAAAGGATGGAAGAAGTGCACACGAGGTGCTTGGAGCTAAAAGGTGTTGAAAAATCTGATCAAGATGGGGCATAATCGCGACCAGCAGAGCACCATGTGACGCCGGCATTACCGAACAGGGCCCCTTGCGCGCCTGACTCTCTAGAACATAACACAATAGCTGTTATTCGACGCGAACGTCTCCCTGACCCCTTTGACAATACAAAGTTACTGTACGCAAGCCTTATATCAAACCGGCTCTGTTTTTTTTAACACGAAAGTGTTTTATGCCGGGGTCCACCAAGACTTTCATGACGTATTTCCGTCACGCAAGTACGTCAGCAAAATGAACGCCATCAGATGGCAAAGAAAAAAAAGCTATATAAGAAAAATTTTTCATTTACGGGAGTCTAACCCATGACCTCTCGGTCCGCGGACGATGGCTGGCGGGCGCTTAGCCCACTGAGCTACTGCCAAAGTTTTTTTTTCTTTTTTTCCTTTCATGGCATTTATTCAACATACACATGGCACTTGAAGCAATACAGACAAGAACTAATATGTTGAATATGCTCTTATCGCGACACAATGACTAACAGACGGCACTATTGAATTCGCAATCATCTCTATAGCGAATACATCAAGTAACGCGACAGTAACGGCCTTTTCCAATTATATGCTAGAACAGCGGTAAGGATAAGCACCTCACCAATCCCGGATACCACTCTGGCTGACTTTCGATTTGCTCGTATACATCTCTTAGCTGAGTGACCATCCTAATGAAGTGGGCTGTTGAGGAAATTATCGGCTCTGCGTTTACTCTGCAACATGCGCTTCTTCCACAGGCTATGCATTCCAATGAGAAGAAGCATGTCGAATGGTACGTCATTACAACTCGCTGGCAAGAGATATCGCACGGATTGTGAATTTAGCACGAAGTCTTTGTGAAGAGTTCGTTGGATCACGTCCTAAAATAAGATTGCATCTCTGCAGCTTATAAAACAATGTTCAATTGTTTCTGGCACATCACACAGATGACAATCAATGGACGACACAAAAATGTCTCTTGAACGAAGCCAAGTTCTCACAGGCATATCTCTGAATGTAATTTCAAAAAGAACGTTTTTGTCGATGGTGTCAGCGGCATTTTACGTACTCGATCTAAGACATCATGTCCTGGCAGTCCCAAGTATTTTGCACGATAAAGTGGTGGCGGAAACGGCATCGTTATTAAATCTCTGTAAAGATGTTTGCGTGATACACTGTACAAGTATTCATTTGAAAACAGTTAAAAAACGAACAGAGAAATGAACTTCTCGCGTAAGTCCCTACAGACATGGTCGTGGAGATTAATCGGACGAAACTACTGGATCAGGTAGCACATTTACCAGGTTTATCTGCAAGAATGCTCCAATAATAGGATGAGAAACGTCGCGGAAAAAGGAGTAGCGAGATACAATTTGCCACACGTACAGGTGTACTAGACCAAGCCCACCTGCACTAAATGGTCTGAATAGATTGTTTCATCTCATGGATAAATATGTGATGACCATATAATGTTGCAAACTTACGGTGAGAGCTCTGAATATGCGATCTAGCACAATGCAGCACTTGTACTACATAGAAAGGTTTGTAGCCAAAAACTTGTTGCACGTTTCCGCTTTGCCGAAAATTGAAAGGTTATGTGGAATAAATATTTAGCATAACGCTCAAGGCCTGCCACCCTATCTTTCTAGTATTCTTTCTCGCGGGTGGTCATGTGTTTAACTGAACCGGTATCGTTTTCAGAGCCATTGCTCGTCATTGCTCACTAGGTAAAAATCATTCCAATGTAAAGTTCCGCCCTGGTTGGGCTCTTTAGAAATTTAATTCCGCCCTTTTAAGTGACAAATAATTTAACTACTGTGACCACTTGCTTGCTATGACCACTCGCTTTAACGCTGATTTACCTTTATTTGCTGCTTGGGAGTTGTTCAAGCAAGAGGTGCGTGCCCTCGCTATAGAATAAAGTTCTGTAAAATTGTTACATAAGAAAAACGAAGATCCTAGAGAATAGCCTCAGAAGCCTTTATGGGATAGAGTGTGAAGAACCTGGTTCGTGTGCTGAAGAAATTGCTCGTATCAAATGTGAAATTCAACAGTTCAATGCAGAACGCTACAGAGGTGCGCGATTTCGCTCGTGCAATAATCGAGCTCTAAATTCCGAGAAAACCAACCCGTCAGGCTCTGCTCGACGAACATCGTCACGCAATGTCAAAAAGGATATGGGAAGTGTACTCTAATGGTACTCTGGTGACCAATCCAGATGATATCATGAATTTGAAAATAGCTATCGAACATTGTTTAGTGCTAGTACTTCTGCTCAGAATGTTCAACTTCTCGATCAACTCGTGTCCCTCATTAAGCCATTAACAGATGAAGATTGCTCACTTGTAAGCGGTCCTGTTGCTCAGAAAGAGCTAGAAATTGCCATCGATCAACTACCTGTACCGAAAACACCAGGTCCTGATGGAATATCAGGTCAATTTTATAAGGCACTTAAGGGACGTTTATGTCCCATTCTAATGAAAATTTTCTCAAAGGCATTAGCGATCGAGGCTCTTCCGCAGTCTTTCACCAAAAGTCACACAGTTTGATTCCATAGAGTTCTGATAAAGAAAAATTACGCCATGCTGATGGCTACAGGCCCATAACGTTATGTAACGTAGACTATAAGATTTTGCCAAGATTTTAGCTAATAGGCTGCAGTTTGTTATGTCGATTGTTGTTGGACCCATCAAACATGTAGACTGAAAGGCCGTTCTATACAGACTAAACATCCACATCGCTCGAACTATTCTAGTTTTTTGCTCAAATTCTTTTGACCAACTTGCATTACTGCAAGTTGACCTCGCAAAAGCATTTGATCGTGTCTCTCACTCGTTCTGTTTTCCCTTTACAGCAAGTTAATGTCGGCTCAACATTGTTAAAAGGAGTGAAACTTTGTTATAATCATTGTTCTACCCGCCTAATAGTGAACAGTCATCTCTTGCAGCCTCTATCTATCAGCTCTTCTGTTAAGCAGGGACGTCCTATGTCGCCGCCCCTTTTTTCTCTATACTTAGAACCGATGTGCTTGCATATTATTCAGTCTCAAAATATTCATGACTTCAGACTGCTAGAAAATGAAGTTAAAGTTTTAGCATATGCACATGACATTTTCTTCTTTTGTACTGACAAACCCAGCATTGAAAGGATTGTTGATGTAGTAGAGAATTTGGTAGCGTCCCGCATGAGCGTCTAAGATATTCTAAGTGTGTGGTTTGCCATGGGGATCTACACTGATCGCGCCGGTATTGGCTCTGTGGTGCCACCAAGCTTGGTGTTCACGAAGACACAAGTCAAGCGCACACTACGGAGGTGCCAAACAAGAGGCGCAGTCCTCGGCG